>NC_060238.1:19900969-20128469 GCF_021155775.2 Neodiprion pinetum | reverse complement strand
GGGCATCCCGAGAAAGCCAAACGAAACGGAACGAAACGGAACGAAACGGAACGGAACGGAACAGGAGGAACGGGGCGAAAGACGGACGGCTAACCGCCGATGAGAAGTTATTTTTAAACCAGTTTGTGTAAGTTGCTGCGCGATATGCGGCAATTCGAGAATCGTCTGTAACGGGGGAGTCGAAGCGACGACGCCCGGAGGCATTTCGGGCTATTCAAAAACGACGAGCTTCTTTACCGTTCGTCGGGAAAAACCGCCGCTTCCCCCGTCGATACGAGAAAGGAATTCTTACTCCGGGCGGGAATTCCCCCCCACTCTTCCCCCCCGCCGTTCCTCACCGTCATCCTCGCCATGGCGAGCAAATATTATCGTTTCACGATCACCTCGTTCTCTCATCCTTCTCGTCCTTGTTCTTCGCTGGTATTCAACGTCAGATCAAACTTATCGTACACAACTATTATACATGTACACGGGACGTTGATGATAGGAGGGAATTTATACAAAATTGTTTCGACTTCAAATTTTTCATCTTTATTACAAGATATTATTCGCGATTGATCGATTGATCGTCGAGTTTAACTGTTTTTTTTTTTTTTTTTTTCTTATCCTGGTTATATAAATATAATTTTTTGGTTTAATGGATCATTGTCTTTTCAATTTATCGTTTCCTTGTTCAATTCATGGATCGGCCTCTTCAACGAGTCGTTTCTTCTTCTTCTTTTTTTTTGTCTTTTGATCGACTTTTTCAACTGATCACTTTGCGATTAATCGATCAATCGACAATTTCGATTTAAAGCTTTTTCGATGAATTGATTAATCGGCTCTTTCTTTTCCCAATAGTTTTATCGACCAATCGATTAACCGGCCTCTTTAATAAGCGGTTTCTTCAATTACTCGATCAATCGTACAAACCTGTATATTATTATGGTATAAATCGTTCTTAATATCCTGAAAAATGTATACATAACTCGCAGTATAGGTGACAAAAAAAAAAACAAAAAAAAAGCAAACAAATTATGAAAGCAATTTTCTACCACATTCGATAAAGTACCGTTTGTCTCAAATTATCCAGCCTAAGATGACTGCTTTCCCTTATACATCTCGAATATTTCAATATTTCAAAGAACGTCGCGAATTTGAGTCGATTACTCCACAAATCTTCTCTATTTACCAGACTCAAATCCCCCCGTGATTATTGCCAAGGTTTTGTTTCTTTACTTTGAGTTTCGCCACTGAATATTTCGAAATTCGGCCCTCTCGGAACTTTTCAAATTTGTCATTACAACCCCGCCCCTTGACTGACTTGAATTAATGCGTATACCGGGACAATATCTTGAAAAACTTGAAAATCAACCGCGCATGCGCCAGTTTTATCAGCTGTTCGCGAAGTCTGGCCAACCCGAGTTTCAGCTCTCAAACACTGTTTTCTGGTGGCGATGTAGTTTATACGAATTTTCGAGGTTAGAATCTCAAATAATTGAGGTAGTGACCCGGAAAGGTTTGGGAAGCATTTGTCATCGGGTCGGAAAGTTGATTCTTCAAAGAACGGTCGGAATTTAATGCTTACGCTCTTTGAAAATTCAAACGTACACATTTTGCGTAAGTTGGCCAGCCTGCATCGCGGGCAAAAATATCGTTGCGTGAAGATTTCGCCGACAAATGAGATTTAATTATTTGGCGCATGCGCGGTTGATTCTAAAGTTTCAACAAGTTTTACACTATCCGTACGAACAGCGAATGCGGTAGATTTTCCGGAACGACGCGACGTGGAAACTACTTGTGCCACGAAATTTTAATATCTCTCGGGAAAGATGAGGACGATGATAGCTCCTGCTGTTTTATTTCTGGTGCAGCAGTCTCTCGTTTGTCGTCGTCGTCGACAGAGAGAGAGAGAGAGAGAGAGAGAGAGAGAGAGAGAGAGAGAGAGAGAGAGAGAGAGAGAGAGAGAGAGAGAGAGAGAGAGGTACGTTGCATGTATATGCATGTGCACATATATGTATATATATGTAATGCGATCCGATCATTCGTCGTTCGTATGCTCGCTTATGAGAAAACTTTCAGAGAAACTGGATCAAGGGTTTGCGGTGTCTTGAATATTTCGCAGTGCACGAGACTGACAATTTGTTTATCCGCTGCAATATTCTGTTACAGGAAGGTATTCGCACATTTGTATACAGAAATACACCACGCTCTAATCGCGAGCTCGTACTTCGTAAATTTGCGGTTTTCTACTAATAGTATTAAACATCATATATATATTATTTGAATTATTATACTTCTTATATTACAGTGTGATATTTTTATTTTTTCATTTTATTTTTACGAAGCTCAAATTTATTGATATTACAATCTGCAATGATTATTTTAAAATAAAATTATCTGAGTAACAAAGAATATCTGTGGTAAAGTCGTTGATTCGACAATCAATTGTACGCGAATGAATTTCACAAATTGTGTATTTTCTGGTATGAGCGAACAAAAAATAAAAAAAAAAATAAAAATGTGCATTTACATATATTTCGTTGTTATCAGGTACTCTCTTACAAGATTATTATTGGCAGATATTTTTAGTCGGTAGTTCGTGTGTTTCCAAATTTTTGTTTTTTTTTTCTTTCTTCATTCTACGACCAATAAATCGATAACGATTTCTGTATAGTATATAATATAACCCGTTACACGCTATCTGAAATCTAATTTCGCGTCTCATTAAGGAAATTCCGAGTTTCTAATATAGAAGATGTGGTTATTTTATTCGAGTAAGCGAACTCCCCGTACCTATGTTATATATATATATATATATATATATATATGTACACATAATATACCTGCCGACGAGCACATAACGAGACTGAAAATATCTGTTGTGGTCGGTAATTATGTATCGTTGATAAGGTAGGGAGTGGGGGTTTAATTCGCAACGTGATCTCAGAAAGTAATTATCGGGAAGATATCGGATCGCTCTGTATTTTGCATAATTGAATTGCGAGAAAGGTTGCAGAATTACTCGCGGAAAAGAGGGATCGGGTAATGTGAATCGCGATGCGGTTTTATTATACACACACACACACACACACACGTAAATTTAAACACGTCTGTGTGCCTGTCGGAAGGGGGGGGGGGGGTTTAAACCTGCAGCTTCAACTGAAAAATTAATCAAATTTATTTTCGCATTTGTAACCCTCAGTTTTTAATTAAAATTATGCAAATCCATGATTAATGTCTCGGGGTTCGGTGAAAGAGGAAAACAGCGCTTTGGGAAACGTACCAGTTTCTGCGATTGAATCATCCAAGGTAAACTTCAAACGACCGACAAACAAAAACGCGTCCCAATTTTTTCCGCGCTTGTTTTCTTGGGTTTTTTTTATGACACAAGAAAAAACAAGACAGTACGGAATGGAAAAAAAAAAAAAAACTCAGAGACCCAGAAATCACTGAATAAATTAATGAAAACAAAATGTCAAAGCCTCTCTCTCTCTTTTTTTACGTTTACTTTGAATTTGTGGCTAAAGCTTCGGGGATTAAGGATATAATCGAGTTTCGCCGAGTTTACGTATACTCGGTAAAATTATTTCTCATTTGTTGTTTTTAAACTCATTTTTATTTTCATTTCATTTCGACGGGATCTTTGCTACGTTTTGCAAACCCGAGAGACGAACCTAAATCCACGGTTTTCGACAATCCTAGTCTCGGTTTTAACCTCGTGACGGCAATGTTTCAACAATATGTTATAAATTAATTATCGATTCACCGATTTGTCAAAGGGCGGTGGTTTTCTTTGATACGTGTTTTTTATTTTTTTTACCACACCTCTTGTCTTTTAATCTGCCCAATTCAAAAAAAAACAAAAACTGTTCAACCCTTCATTTTACGCTGGGACGCTGAGCGTTCCACCTTTTTATTTGTTAAACTACATTTTGATAACAACTGCCGAGTTTTTTTTGGTTCCACACAATTTCTGAAATATTTCTGAGTATAAAAAGAAAGTATCAAACTTATTTACTTAATCATTGCAAGAATAGCACGTTTAAGCAAATAATCGAAATTCGTATTTTTCCACGATAAGAAAAAGCAATTTCTGCTAATCTACCACGAAAATCCGGAAGCCAATTTTTACACGAACTCAATACACGCCAAACAAATTTCACACAATTTTTTAAAAATTATTCTTCTTGTTTTGTTTGTCCGCCATATTAGATCCGGCATTTTAAATTCGTGCACTTCGATTTCAGATTCGTAATCAGCGTGAGCCGAAAAACCATGCAACATAAAGTTTTATCATAATCAAATAACTTTAAGAATTTTCTTCCGTCGTATTGTGTTCGCCGTTTTGAATATTCGAATTTCGAGTTCAGATTCGTAATAAGCGACTCCAAAAGCTCAAAAGCAAAAAAAAAAAAAAAATGCACGAGTGTTGAAAAAAAATTTTTTTAACCAAAAATTGTTACCAGTTACTTTCTATCAATTTTATCACGTGACCTGCGCGTACATCGAGCAATTCGTCAAATTGTAATACCCCTCTAGATAAATAAATAAAAAAAGTTTCGATTTTCGGCGAAACCATTGTTTCATTTCTTCTCTTTCAAAAAATCATTATCATCTGGTCGGTTGTTTATTTTGTTCTATTCTATTCTTTTCTTTTTTCTTTTTTTTTTGTTTCTTCCTTATCGCTCATTCGTAGTATACTTTATTTCCTTTCTTTTTTAATACGGTAATAATCTCGAGTGCCGCTTTTATCCTGGTTTATAAAGACAATCGGCTTTAATAACCTCGCTTGCTTTCCACCCTAGCCGCCCTTCTTGTCGCCTTGACAATATTAACGGTGGAGAAAAAAAAAAAAAGAAAAAAAAAAAAATATTTCTTCCTCTTCTTCCGTTTCTTTTTCTTTTCCTTCATCACGAGGCAATTGAGACCGAAATTCGGGGGCGCGACTTGCGATTCGATTATTATACCACGGGGCCAGCAGATTGGCAGGTACAACAGAGCCCTCCCGCGAATGTTAAAAATAGGGGCGGAATTTTCACCGCGTCGTATTTTCGACAACCCCTTTCGCGTCCGTACCTTATACCTAACGGTTAAAGTAAACTCGTCGCGGTTACCCATTCTTCCTCCTTATAATGGGGATGGATATATTCTTGGGTCTATACGACGCCTTTGCAGGACGCGGTGCATTATAAACGACGCAGGCACTCTTAGAACCAACCCCCCCCCCCCCCCCCCATCCTCCTCGAGAGACCGGAAAGAGGGAACCTCAAACAAAATTCACCCCCGTCTCGTGGTGAATAAACACCCCCCGGTAAGGCTAATTAGGAAGACTGTGCGGGACACCAATTTGCCGAAAAATAACAACCGGTTTAATAGTCGTTAATACAAATACTACCCGAATCGGTGGGCGGTGAAGGCGGACGAGGTTATTCTTCTTACAACGGAAGTTTTGGAAGCTTTTCAGCTGCGCGCCATCTGAGAATCATCCGAGTAACATTGTCGATGCCAGTGTTTCGTCATTGTACGCGAGGGGGAGGAGGTCTCTTTCCTTTCTCGTTCGAAGGGTTGAAATCCAAAAAGAAAAATCGTACCGGTTTCTCGTTTCAACTCTTGTACATTTTTTTTTTTTTTTTCATACTATTTTCAGGATGTTGGAAGCTTTGACTCGGTACCGTTTTACTGTCAAAGACGTAAACGACGGTTCGGATTTCTAAACACTACAACTTCCGGTGGATGTAACACCGGGTACATGTCGGGATATTGAATTTCCGAGTTGACTGTACTGAAATTGTTTCACGATGAATTTCAACAACTACCAGATATTTTCACATTATCTACGGACACAAATTTCATAAGTTTTTTTACGATTTGATACAGGAATTCGGTTGTGCTACGATTACATTGTGTTCCCAAAAAAAAAAGAAAAAAAGAACCATAGATTTCAAAAATTTGGTTACGAGAAGAATAACATTTGCGTTACGAAACATGATGGAAAAAATCGTTGTTGCAGAACTTTAAAACGACTTTTCGAGTAACGACTTTTCGAAATGTGCACATTTCTTTTTTCTTGCTACTAACTCCAACCTCGTGAATAAGAGCATGAAAACGAGATAAAGATAAAAAAAAAAAAAAAAAAGAAAGTTAAACGACTCGATGAACTCGCAACGAATGTTCGCCGCAATGCGACGCGTACATCGTCCAAGTGTAGGTCGTACACTAATCGTAATCGTACAACCCGAGTAGGGTAATTATTTTTCATATTACGTGTATAATTACTTGATTACATACATGTGTATAAAAGAGAGCCAGAGAGGAGGAAATAGGATGAGGATGAAACTAGGTGGAGGAGGAGGGTTCCACGGGCGTACCGAAATTGATATCGATGCCTGAGCTGCGTCCGTGGCAGCAGACCACCACGGCTAATGGAATTTTCGTGTAATATGCCTGTTGAGAGATATGATTTGGCGTTACGTTTAAAACGATGAATTCAGATCTCATATCACCAGGGCTGCTGGTGACGCCTACTTTATACATCCGCTCTCACGTTTTCGCCAAGCTGTAGGATATTATGCCTATAATGAACCGTTGCCGAGTGTTCGACCATAATATTACAAATCATCGAGATTGAGCGCAACGGTTTTATATCCCGAACGGGAAATGGTAGGTGTAAATCAAATTGTTATTATTGTTATTATTATTATTTTTTTTAAACAGAACGATGGTAGTAGATCGAAGCAATACAAAATCGGACAATCGGAGATCTGGTTTATTCATCACTTTTTAAAACTGATGGGTTTTTCAATCCGTGGTTTATTTCAAGTTAATTGGATTTTCATTTTCCGTAAAGCGGAGTTTCCTCTTTTTTCTTTTTTTTTTTCACAGATCATTTGCCCGACTTATCCATTGTTCTCGTTTCGAAATATCCATCGATATTCTTGATATCATAATCAGTGTGTCAAATTGTTTTACAGACGTGAAATTCCACGAGAATTCCATGATTCCAGAATTTCCATGATAACTGGACACCTTGATAATGATTTTAGTGAAAGAAGAGAAGACATTGGGATTGCCTGATATATCAAGAAAAAAATGATGGCTTACTTATGAGGTAGTTTACTAATTTTTATCATTTCGTCTCGACCACTTGACCGAGTCCAAGTTCTTTGACTTTGGGCTTCTAGGTTCGACGGAGATCATAATATTCGTTGGATCGTCATTTCGTGATATTGCTAACCATTTGGAAAGAACCTCGAGAAGTGAAACGATTCCATCCGACTGAGTTTGAAGCTTTACAAACTCGAAACAATTCTCTGAAAGGTTAACCGCAGAAAGCAGCGATAATTTACCTCGTGCGAACCCCCAAGACTCAGTAATAAAACAACAAGAAACCTACTAGAGTTCTTCTTTCCGTAGTATAGTAAATGTAAGAATAATGGAAGGACCCTGCAAGTCCAAGAGATAAAAATGGGGAGAAAAAAAAAAAGAGAAAACTACCGAAACTTGACCCATCTCCAAGGGAGAAGAGCGTGCATTAAGAGAGACACGGCGAGTGACCGACCCAAGGGAAGGAAACGAAATGTCACCGAAGCTAGAAATGGGAACGCGCGTCGTATAAACAATATACGAATGTGGAAAAAAGAGCCGCGGAAGAAGAGTAGGAGGAGGAGGAGGAGGAGGAGGAGGAGGAGGAAGATTTGCGATGAGTATAGGAAAACGGAGCTGCTGCTGTTTACTGCTTACACAGTGATGGGGAAACTTTAAATGGCACAGTGCTAGAAAGCTCAAAGCAAGTGGATGTGCTGGTGGAGAGAAAGGGGCGGAAGACACGAGGGAGAAACAGAGAGAGAAGGAGAAGGAAGGCTGACTGACTGACTGACTAGTTTGGTTGGGAGTGTATCCTCGTACGTTTTTTAGCGAGTGTGAGAAGGAGGAGCAGCGTCGCGACGCCACGTCGCGTTTCAGCCCTCCTCTCAAGCTCTCGAGCTTCTGGCTCTTTGGCCCCCTTCACTTATCTCTGTACTCCTCGCGTGTATGCATCATGCATGTGTGCACGTTGTACGTGCTTCCTACCCTTCCTGGGAGGCATCGTCGTTACAGCAGAGTTGAAAGACTCGGAGAACGTTGTTCACACAGGGATGAGATGGGATCAATGTCTAATGAATCACGTTTGCGGAAACCATTTCGAACCCTGTTTATGGACAGGAGCATGTCCGCTGCCCGAGTCCTGAAGGATTTCATTACCTCCGGACAGTGAATGAATTTTAAACGTTTCCAGTGTCGCCGTCAAACGACTTCGCGCGACTTTCATTCATCTCGGGTTACGTACCGCGCCTCATCAACCTGCTGAAGTACGATTCGGTGGGCTTATTACGGTTCTCAACTTTTCACATTTCGCATTGGTCGGCTAAACTTTGCAAACCAATTGACTGTCCGGATGTAATGAAATCCTTCAGGCCTCGGGCAGCGGACTGCCCCAGTCAATTCTGATTGGTTTGCAATGTTTAGTCGACCAATCGGAATGCTTGGATGGTGGGAAATGTGGAAAGTGAAAAAGCGTTGTACGCTCCAGAAGACTCTTTCCGTACTTGAAAGGAAAGCGTGTGCAACTGTTGTGAGGATTCGAAATACTACTGAGAAAATACGAGATGGTTACCATAAAAAAGAAGATGGTGCTTTGCGAGAAGAAGAAACATGTCGCCGAGGCTCGTTTTTGGGTATCAGTAACCGATGTAAGCTCACTTAGGGTAAAAGCCCATTGGGGTTTCCCTGAGGTAGGTTCTCATAACAGGAGACGACAATTCCCTGAGGTAAGCCATGAGCGGAGACGACGACGTGGACGCGAAAAAGTGCTGCTTATTATTCATCGGAAAGAGTTGCAAGTTTTTCAATTATAACCACCGTCAAAACCCAAGTATACAATGTCAGGCGCAATCAAGTTACGCAAAATTCGCAGAGCTAATTGTAAGAATCTTGACTGGTTTCAAGACTCACTTATCTTCGGCGAACAACCAAATCATATCATTTGTCTACCAAACGGTTCGAACCATTTTATTGACAAGATGCTGAACTTCGGGCGACTAGTAAAATGGACAAGGATTGAAAAGAGATCCGATGAGGATGAGGAATACGAAAAATTGTTATAAGTAAAGACGACGATATAATTTGGTGTTAATTTGACGCCATCTAACGTCAATCCAACACTGTAATCTGACGGTAAATTTTCGAATCGACTACGAAAGATGTTTTACAATAAATTTCCACGTCGTTCAATTTCAACATAGCAGCTTTTACAATGAAATCGGGGAAAGTAAATTTAGTGGAAAATTGTGACTTACCTCAGCCGGCGGTTTTCCGGCGACGCTGACGCACTCCAAGGTCAGTTCCCGGTCCTCGGTTGTCACGAGAAAGTCCCCTTGAGTAATTTTCGGCTTTTGGGGTGGCACGAGGACGGTGAGATATGCGAATTTAGATCTGAGACCCGGCTGACCGTCGTTGGTCGGTGATGCTTGGCACTGATATTTCCCATCGTCCTCCAACTCGACCGGGTGTATGCGCAGCGAAAAGTCACCTGAAATATAAAAATTTGACAGAAGTTTGAAAATTGTTGCGTGCGAGGATTCGTTCACGATTCAGTTGCAAAAAATTTTTACCATATCGGTAGGAAATAATGCGACTAAGGTATAGACAAACCTAAGTTGGATGGGTTGAATTTTATTTAAAAAAAATTCTTTCGATAATTAGGGGAAAGATTTAAATATCGCTGATTTTATCGAAAAAAATTTGATTTTTCATAACTTTTGAAACATCACATTATCGTTCCATTTTTTTTCATACCAAAAGCATATTTTACGTCAATTTCCGTGAATATGGACTCATTTTTTTCTTGTGGTGCGATTCACTATAAGTTTCCTGAATCTTTATATAGCACTTTATATAGAACTTTAATAGCAGTATGTACTTCATTCGCAAGGTTATTTGTAAAGAATAAAAGAGTTAGGGAAAAAACTCAGTCCAGATCTTTTATAGAGAATTCATTGACGGTCAAAATAATCTACGATTTATTGAAATTCTGGGATTAAAAATTTTTTTTTTCTGAGTTGCCAAGACATCTTTTTAATATTAAATGAGAGAATTCGAACCTTTGTTTCATCGTTTCCCTTTTGTTTCGATAATTTCTTCGTTTGTTAAATGCGTGAGATTTGAATTTAAGGTGTTAGAAATTTGAAAAAATCTCGCTTGTTTCCATTTCTCTTCGTTTTCCTCAAATCGGTTTTATTTTTCTTCAAATTTTACGAGTCAGAAACTAATCCTAAGTAGATAGGTTATATATGGGTAAAATCCTACAGGCGACGAAGTGTTTGGCGGGTGTTAGCACCTGTTAAAAGTTTACGGGGTGAATTTGAAGGGTGGGCGATCAATTCTGCCCCGACGGTTTTCGCCAGTTACTGCAGTTCTTTTCCCGAGTTTCAATAGTTCCAAGTTTCTGCAACGTTCAAAAGTTCCCATGCTTCTTCTTCTTCTTCTTCTTCTTCTCCACTTTTCTTCTTTATTTCGGGAATTTCAGCTTGAGGTTTTTCGCACACACATACAAGAACGAATAATTTTGCACCACAAGTTTCGTGCGGGTGCCCGTTTCCAAGTGCGAGGGTTTTAAGTTTAGAGTATACGCATACGGATGTTAAACACCTAAAAGTTCAACAACTCAAAGTTTTTCACTTTTTCTCGCAAACCAGTCAATTGCCCCCCACCCACAATTTTCAAACCAAACAACTGGGGGTGTGGGTTTTTCCCCTTGTTACAAGTTTACGCCGCTGAAAATCCCTCACGATTTTACACCTGGACTAAATGTGGACCGAGTTTATACACTCTTTTTTCCACAATTACCCAGAGTGTCTAGCTGTCAAGGTAAAATGACAAATTCGAGAGTTGTCAGGGAATTTGTATGCGTGTGAAAAATACTGGAAGATGTCAGAAACTTCAAACACCGTGTGCTGAAATTTTGCTATGTTCTTTCTCACTGTTGTAAGATTCTTTTAAATGTTGATAATTACTCTCTGTAAGAAAATTCAGGGGTTTAAGTGAGGAAAAATATAGTTTATTGAAAAATTTCAAGAATTGATAAATTGATGTTGAGCACTACGTAAGATTCATGAAAAATATTATAAACAAATACTGCAAACAGTCAATATACTCAGATTGATGTTTCTACCTTCAAGTATCGAAAATGATGTCCGATCCTAATCCTTCATTAGTTTCTTAAAATTTGAGTGTTTGTTGATATATTTGGCAATTGAGTTTAAGCAAAATTTTACCGAAAGAAACATTGGCCTATTTTAACTTACGATGGAGAAATTTGAAGTCTAATTTTTATCTAACATATACGTTTTATATGCCATAAATCATATGCATATTGCAAAGGTTCTGTAATCCATTATACATTAAAAAAAAAAAAAAAAAGAAGATAATTGAGGAGGTGCGTTCGAACATTTCTCCTGCAAGTTATAGAATCAACGTAAGTGTTTGAGACAAGATATTTGAAGAATGTTTGAACGAAAACTTCAACTCCGCCATTTTCTGCTTCGTTTCAAGCGGTTGAGTTCCGTCTCTGCGTTTATTTCTAACTAGCGTGATGTGGCTTTTTACATTTCGCATATGTTACGGCTGTATAAAATGAGAAATACGCAGATACATATCCTATAATAAATAGCACGTGGGTAAATGATCGGTATACCCACATTTGGAAAGCATTTACGTTACACTGATATTTTCCCACGTTTATCCCAACGGCGATCTGACTATGAAAAAAAAACGGGGGGGAAAACGATATCGAGAATATGCCCTCGGTTATCGACATTCTACGCCTATTGAGACACAGAACTGGAGAACTTGTGTCTACCATCGGTGGTAGTAGACGAATCGATGCAAACACGTACAATCACTAGATGCGAAATTTCTTTTGTTTCTTATTTTTCCTTTTATCCATAAGTCGCGTCGTTGTATAAATTGAAGATAATTAACGGTTGAAATTGGCGCTGAGTTGAAATAGTCATTGGGATCGTTATAATACGCAATAACAAGACACCTTCGCATTTATCACTTGTCACATCCAGTCACGTTATAGTTTCCTCTAAGTACTCCAAGTATTTTCTCTGTGCTTGGTTCCACACTGTTTAACGGCATATGCATGCGATAAAATATAGTTTTGTGTTCGGTTAAAGTTTTCGCGCAATAATTCCCGCATGTATTACATAACCCATGTATCGATTTCGATACTACTCGCAACCTGCACTAATTTGAACCGGCAGACAGTTGTGTAGATAGTATTTCATACGGACTGTTCGTCAACTCGCGTTCTACAATGCTGTCGAACCTATACAGTACACATGCAGAAATTAACACTCGACACTTTGTTTCTCATTACTCGCAGTGAAACGCAAAAAGGAATTCACGCACGTTTGTAATTTTCGTATAATATATGTATGTACCGGGTTATATACAAGGTGTACACTTTGGTGATGAAAAATTCGATCAATGCTGTAGAGGTAGAGAGAGAGAGAAAGAAAGAGAGAGAGAGAGAGAGAGAGAGAGAGAGAGAGAGATGTGAAGATGTGGAATAATTTTTGCGAGAGGAAAAATAAGAAATGTTAAAAACGAATAGACGGATGAAATTATTCTAAAAGCGTGTGAATATTCTTTGCACGTACTTGTATACCACCTACATAGATGTGTATATACTTGTAGAAATTTCAGTGTAGTCGTAGATCTCAAAGCGGGTTTCCTGCACTTTAGGGGAGTTTGCACGCCTTTGCATGCTGCACCTCTTTCGCAAATTTTAACGTGACCTCCTTTCGCACCCTATGTGCGACAGTATCATAAGGAACCTGCATGAACATTCAGCAGCCATCCAGCCAGCCTCCTTTCTCCAGAGCAGTGCACTTAACGTTCCGCGCAGTTATGGAATAAATAAATTTAAGATGCAATTTGTCGCGACGTAGGTACATAAGAGATCAGTAAAGTTCCTTTAATTATTCATCTCAATTGAGACACGTTTCGTATGTTTGAACAATTTGCTAATTCAAACCAGACCAATTCATTTCATGTTTTTATCGATGTCACGTGATGAAGTCAATTTAAGTCACTTGACATACGATGTCTGAAGTCACAAGTCCCCGATTGCAAAAGCTCC
Organism: Neodiprion pinetum; assembly: GCF_021155775.2. Lineage (NCBI taxonomy): Eukaryota > Metazoa > Arthropoda > Insecta > Hymenoptera > Diprionidae > Neodiprion > Neodiprion pinetum. The sequence goes on along the minus strand of NC_060238.1, from coordinate 20,115,301 downwards.
GAGATTCTGGTGGTTTTCCAACATGGATGTTGAAGGATTTCCCACTCATGCTAGAAACTCATCGCGGAATCATTCTTTCCCACGTTCTCGTCTCTGCTTCCTGTCGAATCTCGGCCAGTACTTGGCAATTTTCAAATCAGTTGAGTGGAGAAAAGAAGTCTGTGTAAACCAGGCTACCTTTTATAGCAAGAAGGTGTCTCTCGATTGTCTGGAGTGCAGACTAAAGTAGGTACCTTTCCGGAAAATGAACACTCGAGAGATCTCGAATTTGATCCTACAACCACATCTCAACCGACTGAGGTAATTCATGATACGCGGTTGAAAGATGCCGAGACAGTGACGTCAGTCTCTCGTTCTGCAATAACGCTACTCATCTGCTGAATCAAGTTTTGTTTCATCCTTTGTCTTTTCTGACGTGGTTAATTTTCGATGACGGCTGCGGATTATCGTGGTCGATTTAAATAATCGCCGAGTAGTTGTCTTCTCTAGGCTAGATCATTAGTACGGAAGTGGTTGGATCGATGGATGGCTGGTTCATTAGTTAGTTCAAGTACTACACACCGCGATCTATACATTCAAAATAATGTGATGAAATTAATTTGTAAGTAAGATACGCTGTCACGATAGGAGATTACGGTGATACGGACGATCATGGGCGAGCATTTCCAACGTGTTCCTTCAGCGTCGCGTACACAGGTATCCATGCATAATTCAAAGGTTGTAACAACGAAGATAGTGTGCGAAGAGGTGGAGCGAAGACTTTCCAGCACTCTGCATGGTGCACTTATCGCGACGATCATGAACAGCAAGCGAGCTACTGGTGGTGATCGTTGAGATTGCGGAAGCGCCACGGAAGGCCAAAACTGATTGCAAGTGGTGGAAAATGTCCCCGTTTCAAAGTGAGCGAGAACGCATCGTTGACACGGGAGCTAAGAAACGATTCTAAGACACGCTGACCTCGTACCATTCCGCTTCTTGGCATGTAGCAGCTACTGTGAAAACATATCGGGATACAAACGCCAGTTTCAGGTGTCTTCTGAATGGTGGTTAGAGGTATAAGAGGTATACTATACGCTTGTCTGTTAACACCCACCACCTACTGCCGAGTGAATCTACTGATCATCTGATTATACGACGACGACGCCATGGCAAATTGCTACCAGCAGACACTTGGGCGAACTTCGATTTGGATTATTGGGGAAGCTTCGTTCCATCACTTCCATCGAGTTGTTCGTTTTCTCCTCTCCCCCATTTGCCGTGTGTCTGGGGACTGTTCTTTCTTTTTGTCTTCTCTTCTGACGTGTTCCTAAAGAGTGAAAAGTTCACGAGATTTTCTGCTTCTCTATCACACTTTACGATCAGTTCACCGTGTAATCGCTTCAATCACTGGGGATATGAACAAAAGTTTTGGCTTTATAAAACGCGTTGAAGTTTACCGATCATAGATGATTGATGCTGGTTACTTATAGATATAATTTCAATCATTAACATATTCATGCGAGATTGAACACTGAACTGCGTAGAATGGTTTCATAAGTCAAGAACGCAATTGAGAAAGTATTCAACGTTGAAACAATTTTACTACGCGTTTATGGTTTCAGTATGCGATATATTTTCGGGAGGAAGGTTATCCTGACCATACCAAGTTTTGCGGTCAACTATAAATGTTATAAAATTATGCGTTGTATAATTGTTGAACATGGGTTGAAGAAAAGTTTCGAGTTCAATAAGGAAGTGCGTGCGTGGCGGTGCGTAATTGAGCGTAAGGAATTAAAAACAGATTGAGATAATACCGACCGGGATGATAAATGAGTATGGATTTATAATTGATGAAGGGTGACTCTGCAAGGGAATTACGTTGTATAAATAGTTGATATTTCGCAAGCAGCACGGCGCGACAGAAGGAGACACACAACGCGGCGTGGCGGCGCCCGCAGGCAGGTATGAGGTAAGATATATCGCCATCTTGGCACGTAACGGTGGTAAGGTTAAGGTGCCGGTATAACAAAGCAGTAACCGAGCACCAAGGGAGTTGTATTGATTTATGGATGAAACCATTAAGCATTGAAGCGTGCGCCAAATGTTTCAGAACTAATTTAAACTTCGGTGTGCAATTCCGGGACGACGTCGGCTTAAAGTAGCAAGCTTTCGCAGATCCCTCGGCTTCTCTCCTCTACCTCCCTTTTATACTTACCAACCTCAAACGGCATCAGAAACCACGATGTATTCCTACAGTTTAAAATCACCCTCGTGCTCCAAGTTGCCTTGATGTGAAATGGACAAAAATAAACCAGGGTATAATGTACAACGGAAACAAGTTTTTCGATAATGAATCATGCGTGCAAAATTCGTTTGTCGAGTAACTCGCTATGGGGATTTCAACGGTTTTGGCAAATTACTTAAAACGCGATGCGGAAGAGTTGTTTCACCGTCAGGAAAGTCGGTTGCTAATCCAAATCATGGTAGTGGAAGACCGTCAAAGGTACGTCGTTTCTCGCAGATATTTGCAACGTGTGGTATCATGAAAATGATGTTTTATAGCTTGATCGTGGTGCTTTACAGGCGTTATACTGGGGTGTTTTCTTCGGACAAGTGAACGACGAGCGATTAGGGATATTTTTATATCAAGCGTCGGGGTCAAGCATGGTACTATAAACGTGAAACTGCCGAACCCAGCTAGCCAGGCAGTCGCCGTCGTCCACTCATCGTCAGTGTGGTGGAATGGCTGGCCTCTGTCCCGGGTTGTAATTCGGTGGTGGCTACATCGCGCAGTGCCAAGGGGGTCGAATAAAATCAATTGGCCCCTCTGAATTCGTTGACGCACCCTGCGTGCAGAAGGTAGAAGAACGAAGAACAGTGAGGGTGGAGAGCGGTAAAAGAAAGAGAGACACAATCTGCAGAGGTGGGGCAGAGAGATAGAACGAGTCGGAGAAACCACTTCGATACGTACAAATTGATTGATACGTTTCCCTCCCGGCTGCTCGTCTATCCCTCTTATACCTCGAAGCTTCCAACCCCTCTCCAAAGGGACTTCCTTTAATCCTCGTCGTCGTTGTTTCCGTCTGTCGATAGTTTTATCCTCGCGTGTAACAAGTTCGGGTGAAGACAATAGACGCGAAATGACAGTGACAAGCGGTGTTAATTTGAAGAACTTTTGATACCCGCATGTGGCCAATTTCCCACGAATTACCAGCCCAATATTACTACTCCAACGTCGAAAATGGACTTTGCTGTAACTTGTACACTTTTTTCCGCATTTCAACCAATCAAAACCCCCGATAGTTAGTTTGGTTTAGGCCAAGTATAATGAAGTGTTCGACTTTTTACTCGGACGTTAACTCGATTCTCGATGAATTGAATTGTTTGCAGGATCATACATGCTAACGGAATTTTGGAAACAAATTATATGCTCACTTGGCATAGCTAGTTTCGCTTCATTTTACGATTCAATAAACTGAGCCCTCGCCTCGGTCTAATCTGGCTGAATACAAAGGGAAAAGCATCGAAGAAAAGGACCAATTTGGGACTAATCTCGTGGATGTTACGAACTAGTCGATGAGATCAGAGGAAGAGCATCGTACCGGCTATACCGCAAATCCAACTAATCCCACCGTGGTGTTACTACCACCAGGATTGAGGGTTCTTCCTTCCTTCCTTCCTTCCTTCCTTCTTGCCTGCCTGCCTGCCTGCCTGCCTGCCTTCCTTCCTTCCTTCCTTCCTTCCTTCCTTCCTTCCTTCCCGTGCGTGCGCGTGCGTCTCGTTTAAGTACTAAACCATCGATGCCGTAAAGACACCAATATCTTAGCGAGGAAGCAGCGAGCTCCAACGATGTCGAGAGTAGATTTTGGGCTAGAGCGTCGATATCGATTGACTTCGCGGTTCATGGGCTCATTCGATAAACAACGCACCACTCGGCTCGGCTCCACTACACCCCGGTGGGATTAACGGACGTATACCAGGGCGTTTTCTCTGTCCAAGATTACTTTAATGTGCTCAGTGATCGTGAAAATTGTCAAATTAGAACGTAGAAATTATTATATTCAAAGATGACGGTGATTGGAAAAAACCAGAAAATCATCGGACATGCTTGCATTAAAGAGCATGACCAAATAGATAATGAATAGTTGTTTACTGGGAGTTTACTTCGCGAGAATCTCGAAGGACTCGACCATTTTTTTCCCGGTTATTACACGAAGGAGATGCGGTGATCGAGTTGATTGAGGGATGAGTCGGAAGTTGCTTAGTCGAGCGCCGACTCATAGGTTGCTCTTGTTCAGTGTGAACAGTTATTAGAGGGGTCGGCACGTGAGGATTCTTCACAAGGGTTGGTTGGTTGGTTGGCTGGCTGGCACCCCTCTGACGTCGTCGTTTATGAGCTTTCAGCCCTGCTGGCAGCCAGCTCACTCCACAGAACAAACCCGCAGTTATTATGGAGTGATTTCTACGGCACCACCGCCGCGTCCGTCAGCCCCGCGAGGAGCACAAAGCCGGAAAGAATCAGAAGTATTGAATGCCTGTGCGTGCAGCTGACAGGCCGACAGTAGAATTTTCATCTCACGATCATGTTCAGCAACGGTTACCAACCTGCTAAAATCTGACAAATTACGATCGTCCGTCGCATCAACGTTTTAAAACTTTTGGGTTATCAACACGCGAAGTGCACTTTGGTGGCTGGAATAAGTGTGACGATGCCGCGAGAAATTCAGAATAACATTTGACATCCTCGAAAACTGGTCTACCACGTCACTCGTGACGAAGCTATCCCATCAATTCTTCAATTTCCCTCTTTTTCCGCTACTAGCTTACCTTCCTCGTCGCTGCCAATCATTGCGTATCTTTCGTATCCGGTCAAGTTCCGCACGGCGCCAAGACCGAAATCATCCTTGGTCCATTGAACGGGACCTTTCTGATGGACAACGCGACAGGGAAGAGTGACTTCGGATCCGACGACGGCGGTTTGATCTTGCGGGTCGGTTACAATTCTCTGAAAAAGCATTTCCGTTGTTGACACTGTCCTCGACGTCGTGACCAACGACGATGACCATCCGGACCTCGCGTGTCCCGTCGCACCTCCCGCAAATTCATCTCCTCTCCCTTTTGACGTGCAAAACGTCAATAGGATCCAACCCACCAAGAGGATCGAATTGCCGACGATTCCACCCCATCGATTCCTGCAACGATAAAAAGTAAGGACACAGATTAGGACGGGTGGAAAAAGAACATTACGGTTATTGCTGGCGGAGACATGCAACGCCTTTTTGATTTATTCTCTAATTCCGCAGTCATCGCCTTGCGGACTTTTTGCCTCAAGAACGCAACACATGGAAGATTCGTATTGGATACTTTGAAAACTGTCTCCGAGGACTTTCTTTCCGCATGCGACACGGCCTATTAATTGGAAGGAAGAGAGGAAAAGGAATCGAGGATGGTGAGGGTCGGAAGGGGGTTTATAAGTCGACGTGAAAAGCCTCGTATACTGGAAACGCACGATGTTCATAACAGATAAGAAGAGGAGGGAACTCAACGTTCGACCGGTGAGTGTATTAAATAAGTGAATAGCTGATGGAAGGTGGCGGATCGATATGACGAAGAGAATTGTTCTTTTCGGTACGCATGTCAGATTGTATCAATCAACAAACGGGAAGACGACCCGCGGGAATTCCCTAAGCGTGTTATCATTTCGTGAGGCAACGATAAGACACGTTCGTTAATTCGTGATGTCCTACAATATGCAACGATAACGAATACGATGCCGAACCGGATGAACACCAGAGTCGTAACTCGGGCGGCGGACACCGCACAAGTAGAATTATTCGAATTATCCTTTATTATTCAAAACCCATTCAAACGCTCAACCACCAACTACTCGCCTTGGTTATTATCCTATTGAGCTTGTAAGACGCTCACGCTAGTCGCCGCTGTCTAGGCGGGAAGTATCTGCACGCGGACGTTGGCGGTGCGTACAATTTTCATTAAACCACACTCTGCAGGTACATTGTATGGTACAAGCGTTAAGCACTAACTGGAATTCATTACGAAGAAAGATCTAATCTCATGGGATGTGGGTAAAAATTATGTCGAGTTGTGATCTAATTTCGTACACCACCATAACCTACCCATGAGTCACACCAATCGAAGACATCGATACTCAAGTCAATTAAGTTATGTCGGACCATTTCTACAACCAGTTGTCATTTTTTCATCCTGAATCTTAGTTGTTTCTTACACAGTCTGAAAAAATATTGCTGGAAGGTTAATCACCTGGATTAGGATGAGCCGAGTGAAAAATGGAGACCTTCGCAGAAATGCTGATCGGAAATTGAATCGCTTACTCGGGACTATAAGATTGGATTTATAATTGGAATTATTTAAAAGGATTGAATAATTCATGATAAAGATTATTCGATGCTTGCACGACGAAGCTTTGCCGAAGGTGTAAACTAAAAATAAAATCGACATTCTGACCCAAGTTTTGTCGTAATTTCTAGAAACGATCATGAATATTGATGAGTCGGGGTTTAAATTTGATGAAATTCCGGAATCTGTTGGATATAAAATGATATGAATAAATTGGCAATTTTGTCGAAGTCAGTATGAGGCGCGTTTGAGAGCTTCTTTTTTTTTCATTACTTCCCGTATCTTTTTCATTTTTCTTTTTCTCTTTGCCCGCGTATTCCAGCGGGTCGATCCCGTTGATTTCCGTGACGGATAGTCCCCTGGGAAGTTAAGGAATTCTGGTCTGTGTCGTTAGGTCCGTAGTAAATCGACGTGTATTGGTATGGGTGAGCATTACCGCCTTCATGCCATTGGGGAGTTGCTCTACCATCCCTGTGACGGCAGTGGACCGAGAGCCGTGGCTCCTCCGGCATTGAGGGTAAGTCTGGCTTTCCGGTAAACAAACTATACGGATCCCTCGAAAGTAAACAATCAATTAGCACCAGCCAGCCAACCATTAACGTGGCCGTTCCCGCAAGATCTCCGTCTTCGCGGACCATCCCTCTTCTCCTCTCCCATCCACCTCCAACTTCTCTCTTCGTTTTCCGCCTCGCGATCTCTCAGGGGAAATTTTACCCCTCAAAGATAATCTTGGATTCGAAGCTTGTTGGTAAAACAATTTTCAAGAAATATACCTGCGCCACGCGGTTTTCACCCCTCTTCTTGAACAAGTTTATCCCTACTGCTTTTATTTGTCTTTTTTTTTTTTTTACTTATTTTTTTTTCAAAAAGATCATCTCTCGTTTTGCCTGCATCATTACTTCAGCTGTTCAATCACGTTTCTTATCCGACAGTGCAATATTACATTTTCACTTTTTTGATATCGAGATGACAGTTCTTCTATCGGTACGATTTTTTTTTTTTTTTTTTACCCACATTTGGAACCTTGGACTTCTTAGTATACGGTCAAATATATTCGATTCGATCGTAAATTTTTAAGCTTTCCGATTTCCGTACCCTTCGATAATCACAACCTTGCGTTTCATTTTCTAATGAAACTCAAACGTCTCATCATTCATTTCTAAATTGCTGCGATAACTTCGTTTCACGAACTGTTAACGTAACACCCTTCGAATCCCGATAACCATAACTAGTTATCCTATCATCTGGTAATCTCTTCGCCTTTCCGCGTACGTATAAGGTGATCGTAATCGAGGGAGCGCGCCGGAATTGAAGTATAAAACTGAACGTCTTCAGGTCCGTACCGCGGCGCGACGTTACGGTAATTTAATGGAGCTCAGACAGCATCCGTCCGTCCGCGGTCCATGGACCAGAAGAATGGTAACGAACCCATCAACGTTAACGATCAATTTGTACGTTGTTAACTACCGATACTTTTTATCGAGTTACTTCCGGTAGGATGATGCAGCCTCCACGCTGCGGGTACCTAGTTATGCGGACTACAAGAGTCACTCACCCTCTCTATCCAACCATACAACGGAGCCGACGTCATATCGTTGAACCGAAAAAGTTGCGAGCTGGTCTGGGTATTCGGTTCGGTCAGAGTCTAACGAGCAAATCAACTCCTGGGTCTAAATTGGATAGGAAGTCACTTTTTCTCATCCTTCTGCTACTTCTACTTCTACTTTTTTTTCTTTTTTTTTTTTTCTTCGAGATCGATAGAAAGGCAGCTTATAAGAAACCACCCTCTAGCCGAGTATTAATGAAGGCTGACCATCCACGTCAGTTTTCAACTAACAGTGCAGTTTGGAGGCTGCGTGAGGAATATAGGGGCGAATTCTCACATGTGGGAAGCACCGAGCAGACATGATGAAACTTTCCGGCACTCTTGGCAGCCTGGATCAAAGCCGTTGGCAAGGTTTCGAGTTGGGAGGACGGAACCCTACGCCGCGAGTCGTAGGTTATACTGCACAAATTTCAAGATTCCCAGAGAGTTTCCGAGGGAAGGCTTGGCTTGCTTTTCAGCTGCAGAACCACGCGCGGTATTTTCTGCCTGCATCTACACGCCCGTTTCTACTGGGGTTGAAAAACTCTCCGACGATTCATATTATTATACCGGGTGCAGGGCGGGCGCTGCGTGAAAAGCCGTAGAAGTTAAGGGGTCGAACCGGTACGAGTTTGTAACTCTGATGAATGGGGGCAAATATACGTATAGGTATACCGACACACAGTTTTTCCCCACATGGTAATTTTACCTTCTCAAATGGGAAGTCGATCGTTTTTATTTTTCTCGCCTCCCCCCCCCCCCCCTCCCCCCCCCCCCCCCCCCCCCCTCCTCCTGCCTCCCTCCTGCCCACAATTTTTTTTCATTTCCTTTTCGAACCGGCGACAACTAATTACCGTCAATACGAATGAAAGGGTTCGCAACTTTCTCGAGCACTACGTTTCCGTTTTCTCAAAGTCGGCGGTCAGGTCAAAATGAGCAAATTATCATTAAAGGACTCTCGTCTAATTAGATTAGAAGGGTAGTCACAAAAACGATTTCTCTTCAATCGAATTACTCGAGCATGATCACCCGATGAGTTTAGAATTCGTTTGGTATATTGGTTGCAACTAAATCCATTATGGAAAATCAAAACCAACTAATATATATCCGAGTGTGAAAACTGAAAAACAAAACACCAAGGATTTATCAGTTGTATCATCCTCGTAACTTTCGAATACTTTTTAACTTCATATTTTCTTTCTCTTTCTCATTCTCTCGTTTTCGTTTCGTAATTTTTTTTTTTTTTCTTTTACTCTTCCTCTTCAAATTCTTTTTGATACATAATAAATTGCACATCGCGGTTTGTTTCCGCTCGCCGTCGAATCCGCGTCCAATTACGTCTGGGTTAATAATTACAGCGTGGCCTAATTAGCGAGGTTAATCCGGTGTAAGGCAACGCAACCCACTCCCTCGTCTCCCCGTCAACTACAAACTGGATACGATATAAGGTATATATATACGTACACAGACACACAATACTCTGAATCACCTTCATGCGTAGTATCGCATACCAAGTGCTTTGTACCGTGTATGTGTATATATATATATATATATATTTATATATATATGTATATATGTAGAGGTCTATGTATCCAACAGCACGGCATACATAAATCCACACCAACATTTTCGCGTGGCTCATTCAGTCAGTACTCGAGTGACGATAAACGTAACAACAATATATCATTGATTACGAAAAACTAATGTTCCCTGCATGTGTAATACGTATTAACCTACGGTAAGCAGAGCAGAGCAGAGCAGAGAGTGAAGTCCAAACGAGCTCATCAAGTCACCTGAAATTGGCATTATGCATAACAGTGGTGGCAGTCGGCATTTATGATCACCTACCACGTGGATATGTCGCCTCATTGTACAATGCAGGCATCGTCCAGTCCAGTTTTTACGTACTTTTTACAGTAAAAAATCATAACGCTTTCATTTCACAAATTAAGCAGTTTTGAAAAATTCATACAACAATTATTTTCATCATTTCTGCGCTAGTAAAAACTACTTTGGAGAGAAAGTCTACGACAACATAGATGGATTTATAATATCTCATTAAACTTGGAAAGTTGCCAGGTGAATATTTTGATATAAAAATTTCACGAATTTCATAATATTACTGTCAATTATAGACTACGTGGATTAAAAATACTCATCTCTCAGAGCGTTGTGCGATAAAGGCGGAAAAAAAAAACCCGTGCCTTTTTCCAACAATCGGTAACACAATTACGGTCGGTATTGAATGACTGTGTTTAAGGGTGATTCCATTCGGGGAAGAAAGCTGTTTCTCGTTTTGAGGGGCGCGTGCACAAGGCGAGTTTGTACGGCAGGAGCTTTCATGTAACTCATTCGGGTCTCGGGCGTGTTTTGAAAAGTGAAGGGTGAGAGTTGGTTGGTTTGTTGCGTGTCGCGTGACACCCGCTCCTTGACACCTGGCTGTCTTTTTTTCACACCTCTGGCTTTCACCCCCGTAAACCCAGCCCGGTTTCTCTGTGAAAAATTCCAAGTAAAAGACTACCACTAGCCATCAGCCACGCAGCCGGTTCACGCGGATGGTTTAGGAATAAGGGTACTTGCGAGGGTTGGGCAGTCCCTTCCTATGCTCAGAAATTAATTTAACCGTTGAAAACCAGGGAGCATTAGCGCCCCCCCCCCCCCCCCCCCTTCTCGTCATATTTCATCAGCATAAAGCTTCGTTTCTTTTCGGGACGCGGAAACGCCCGGAGAAAGTCACGCGCCTTCCGATGACGATGGGACACCGTTAAACCGACAGACAGGGTGGCGAATTTTAAACGAATCATTTGAATATTTAAACCCTCTAAATTCACGCGACGTCTGCTTACACAATACTACGGCGAAATTTTCCGATTCAAAGAGATCGGTACCTGGTTGTAATTTTCTTTATTTGCCAATAATCGACATTTACTTGCAGGTGTTCTCTCTGCATGATTTCGTTAACCGCGACCGCGTCTGTGTTACAGTTTAACGAAAAACGGAATAGTACGGCGTTTCGCCACCAGGCGGCGTGGCGGTCACTTTCTTTCTCATAGTCGATGTAACTTTTCAATTAATCGTCACCCAGGCGAATTTCAACGTTTGAAATGTTCTGTTACGATGTTACAGGACGATTTTCTTCGTTTCTTTGCATGTTCAATCTATAACGTGTTGCATTGAAAAAAAGAAAATCAAAAAAAAAAAAAAGAAGAAATAATTGTCCTACTAATCCTAATTACGGTTATTCAGCTTACATTGTACGATACACCTTGAATAAGGTGATATTAACGCAGAAGTATTCCCTGAATTTCAACTTTGGCTCACACTCCTTGGGAAATGGCATTCAGACGTCGGCACGGAACGGCCGCGCCTCGTTGTTCTGCAATTAATATTTCATTCGAATCGACGACTGGCTTGGCTTGGCTTGGCTTGGCTTCGTGGGTTGCTCCTTCATCCCTTGTAGACTGCAGTGTCCGAATGTGGCTATGTATAAATCGACCACCCTCGTAATCCCGGGCTATAGATAGAGGAGGCCAAGGTTCCAACTTCGTGGCGCAGAGCTCGCGGTGGATTCCGACTACCCGCATCTATGTACGAACCTAGTGTCGACAAATTAACCGAATTCCCATTTCCCAACTTTTCCCAGCCGCAAATTCAAGCCAACTCATCCCTTCTTGATACCGCTGCTTCTGACAAAGTTCCCAACACACAAATATCTCGCGCCGCTCTGCGCCGGCGCACAAACTCCAAACGTATTGTTGGCCTAATGTACAAGTTTCTCTCGGGTGCCATTTTCATGTCATATTTCGAATGGCGTTTTATCATCATTCTTTGCCTTGCTTTGCTTTAAAGCAGTGCGACGTGCAGTATTGGTTCTAGAAAAAATTTGTTTGGAAACTTTTGTAGTACACAAAAAAAAAGTCAAATTTTCATGCGAATGATGAAATCATCCTCTCCGGGAGTAAAATATTTTTTCCATTAGTTAACCGACCATGAGATGAAATTTCCCAGACGGGATTAATTCAAATGCTTTGTATTTTCTTTTAACTTGTAAGAAATACTCTTCACTTGTACGACGACAAAACAAAATTTTCAAATACACGGGTTCTCGTATTCATTAAAATAATTTTACTAAATGCACCGTTTAACCCGAGAGAAGAATGAATTTATTATTTTCTCTATAAATTCTCGGGTAATAAGCGATTAAATCAAGCGTAGTATAATATCGACTAACAGCCTTGTCCTCGGTCTCAGGAGAGTATAAGCCAATCTCGGCATTGTATCGTGTATGGTTTCAGATTAACAAAGTTATCCTGACACACCCAGATGACGGAGGTGGAGGGGTTTGAAAAAAAATAGTGATTATAAAAAGGGGGACAGAGGGTTGGGGTGAAAGGAAACACGAGGTGAAAGGAAAAAGTTGAGGAAGCAGAAAAAAATTGGTAATAAAAAGAAAAATATTGCGCCGCACACAGGCGAGTAACGTTATAGCAAAAACCTGACAGTCGTTTTTTCCTTCGGTTGCAAAAGGGGCGCGGAAAAGTAGAATGGCCAAATCACGAAGGAAACGTATAATGTGATGTCAATTTTGGAAAACGCGAGAATGGCACGATTGTGTAAAACTTCCGTTAGATTCGATATTTTTTGGCATCATAATATGTGAACTAGGATCTTTTAAATAAACGTGAAATTGGTGTCCACGAACATTCTAACACCGATGAAATGATGATTGTTGATAGACGTGATTGCAATGCCTCGATTTTTATCAACATTTTTCCTCATATCACGATTTTTTTTTCTTCACGTATCATTTTTATAAACTTGTCTTCAATTTTGCGATATTTCTCACTCAAGCAAACGCGTACGTCGTACTGGGGGAAACGGGTATAAAGAATGGTAAAAATGGTTGGTATATTCGAGCTTGCGGCAGGGTTTCTCGGGTTGAAACGAGGAAGACGAATAGTCGGGACGAGGAGTGTGGACACCGCAGTGTCGTCTTCTCGGTGCTGCAAGAATTCCGCTGTGAACATTGATAAACGTCGTCACGAGGTGCGGAGGAGGGCTTTTATTGTGCCGGATGGAACTCGGGGCGCTGTGCCTTTATCTAGGAGGTTGGAGAGAGGGAGAGAAAAAGGAGGAAGAAAAAAAAAAAAAAATGGAGAGAGAAAGAGAGCCATAAAGATCATGGGGACCCGGTGAAAAATCTCCCAAGTCCTTTCGTCGATCAATCCGTATTCGACACCCCCAACGACCCCCGCAAACTCGAAGAAACTCACGAGCGTGGCTTGTGGCTGGCTACAAATCACCCCTAAATCAGGGATCCGACGACTCAAGTTGAAGGAATAATCGCCCTTTCCTCTGTGGATCGCATCGTTTCGTGTGTAAAATTCCGAAGGGTTGAGGTTTATATGTTTGCAGGGGTTTAATGCACGGCAAACTTTTAACAGATATTATCAATGTTAGAAAAATTTAACATAAAATAATGTTCCAGTAAGTTCACTTTATATTTGTGATATTTTCTACATTTCTCTTACACAATATGACACATATTTTTTTCAAAAAATCACGCACGAGTAGTATAGCTGTCAGAGTTCTGGGTCCAGATTCCTGTTACCGACAGTTACCGACATTTTACCCAGACTCAAACAAAACTCTCATAGCTATACGACTGCTACGATTTATTTCCCCCCACTTTTCAGGGGTGCGTCTATGATTCAGGATTTATGATCACAGTTTTTCTTCCTACCTCTCGTCCCCCCTCTCTTTCTTTCCCTCTTTTAACTCGCGTTTGATTTTAATTTCTACGCTCGGATTGCAGCTAAGAATTATTGCAATTCATTTCTTATTCAACGATTTTACGAATCACAAAAATACGCGGTCAGGTATAAAAATGAAGTGTTACAGTAATTTTGTGATTAATCAAGGATGATCAATTTATGTGAAGGAAATGGAAAAATGGTCTAAAAGTAGGGTACCTATATCGATTACGTAGAAAGTACCACGCGGAAACAAATTCCTAATTTTCGTTACTTTGTATTTTCAATTTTTACCGCAAGTGAAAATTATACTTCTCAGTAGAAAATGAAAAAGGAGTTTTTTAACTGTAAGCAGTGAATCAAAATATATGTGTTAGTATTCGTTTCGCGCTGATCTAAAAAAATATTTAGTCAACGAAGCGAAGAGATTTAACGTCGTCAAAAAGCAGAAAATCTAGGATTGACATGTACAATGATACTAAATAGTTACTTGTACAAAATTTTCTTTCAATTTTAACACTATTGAATACATTATTGTCACGATATATATCCATTGTACTAAAATTCTCTGTAATACCTGTAGAAAAAATGAATTTCTTTTCAGTGTGCATCATGGCACAATAATCGCGTGTCAATTTAGTTAAGAAGAAGTTGGTAAAGGGGAATGAAGTTGTGCAGGCGTATCGACCCTTGATCACTTGTAGGTAATAATTATACACGCTCACAGGGTAAAACAGGGCGGAGGATTGGTGAACATGATATATGTATCAATTTTCACCAATCAACAATCCATCACGTTAAATCGTGTGTAAAAAACACATTCACACGCAAACACACTGCACAAACAGATTGTATATTATATCACATCGCCTCCTTTTACCTGTTTCTGCACAGTCTAACATAATATAATAAAATCACCGGTTTCCGGATAATACATATACGTATTTATATGTTAGGTAAAAGGGGTCGATGTGCTCTGTGACTATACCTATAATAGTATATACACTATACTGAGCCAGGCGAGCCAATTATACTACCCCAGCCTCATCAGCTGTCATTGTTATAACGTAATTGTATCCGTAACAAATAAACGTTTTGGATATAGATATAGGCAGCTGGGGGTTCGTCCGTTCGTTTGTTCGTTCGTTCGATGGTTGGTTGATGTATACATATAATAGCTGACGTATAAAATCCCAAGCGATTTTCCTCATACAATTTTACCGCTATCGCTGCACACACCTTGAATCGTTCGTTTTTCCTCGGTATTTTTCTTTGAATAAATCTTTCTTTTTTGTTTCGACATTTATCGTTTTTAGACGTATATCATTCCTATTTTTCACTAGCATCAATTACACTGGTCAACAGTGGTTTTGTAGCCTTTAATATTTGGGTAGTTTTAATAAGATTCGATGCCAACGATCGTAGGAGTAAGCTCAGTTTTTCAAAATTGGCTACAATTATTTATTTTATCCAAATTTTCATACATAACTCAAAAAGGCAATACTTGAATAAAAAGTTTGAATTTTTTTCTTAATATCCAAGGTTCATCAAATCTACAGACCTTAGAAAAAGGAACAAATTTTTTTTTTATTGCGCTAATTTTTTCCGTGACTTTTGGTGTTCGAGAGAACGAAGAATTTACGAATAAAATCTAATTTCAGGTTCTCAAACAGCGATCCCAAAAACTACAGAACTACTATCTTTTATGCGAAAGTTAACTCAGCACGATAACGCGTGACTCAAAGGGTTAACGAACATTACTGTACACACATACTATATGTATACATATATGTATACAGACAACGCACGGATAAAATATCCCCCATTTCTCGTTCATAAGCTATTTCTTACGAAGTCTAAAGAGGTCTAGATAGGAACATGACGGGTCCGGGCCATTAGGTAATGAATGGTAAATTAAACCGACTCGTGGATGAAGGAAAACTCGACAACAGGGAAGAGCACGGGAGGGATGAAAGACGGAGACAAAGAGCGGGAGAAAATGGGTTTGGGGATGATTTTGCAACGCGTGACGCGTACAGAGGATAAAAAATGAAAATAATTGTGGACCTCGGTGGCAGAGCCAAAAACTTTGATACTTTTTATCAATTTTATTAAAAAACCAGATTTTCATTTGTATTTTTTTTTTTTTTTTTGTTTCTCTAGTAGTCAATTTGATATATATATATATATAATTGACATTTGTCGGTGCAATGTTGTGAAATTAAACATTTAAGAATGCGGATATGGTTGAATAAAAAAAAGAAAAAAAAATGTTTACATTGAATTTGTAGAAAGTAGTAGGTATTACAAATAAAAGTGATCCCCGGTATTCGTAGAATGAAATCTAACGAATCTGTTAGTTTTCGGAAATCGTTTTGAAATCACGATTTGAAATTTAACAAATATAATTCTAATTTTCAAAGCTCATACGAACGTGAAAAAATTTCACGAATACTCAAAGCGCGATTATTGTTCAATGAAATTAATGAAAAATTATCACTTTTTGGCGGAGTAAACCTACACTGAGAAAAATTTCATTTGTTACAGTACGTAGAAAAATTCAGTAAAACAGGTACCGGTAAAAAAAACTGTTCGAATATTGTTGGAATTACGAAAAACGAGGTACGCTTAAACATTTTCCGCTATCGTCGATCTTTTTTTGGTAATTGCAACGCAAAATTATTTTGTTCGGTTTACTCTACTTTTTTAGTTAAACAAGGCATCAACGTCAATTTATTCTTGCACAAGCATTAAATTTTCGCAATAGTTGCAAGAAAATCTAGCAACAGTGATCGTAATGAGAAAGAATAGTAACGGATACTAGACTTTCCGGTAACATCTAGAAAACTAATTTTCATTTTCTACCTAGAACTATATTTTTAGATTGTGATAAAAAATGAAAATAGTTATGAACTTAGCGGTAACGGGTAATAAAAATCCGCCGTTTTTCCCAACCAATTACTCGTCTCCTTGTCTCCAATAATTTTTTCTTTTCTCCCCAACGGATACAAGAGTCCCAATAATATTAGCGAACGAGCGAACAGCCACCGAACCGTTTCTCCTCTCTCCTTGCAGGACATACCGACCAACACAACCTGTCCTCTTTCTTTTATGCCCTTCCTTTTCACCTCTTCTTTACAAACGTTCCGCGCGTCCTCGTATTCGACACACGATTCCCATTCGCCATCGACAACCCGTAAAACATAGACATAGACGAGTCGACGAGGGCGGCAAGAGCAAGGGAGGAAAAGGAAAATCCGAGGTTCGGGGGGTCGAGGAAGAGTCCGCGGGGTCCTGGCGAGAATCCCTTCAGGACCTGTTCCTGCTCCCTCCCTCCCCCCACCCCTGCCCCTTCCCTTTCCCTTTCCTTCCGTCTGCGTTTATACACTCGTACACTACGGATGGTTCGTGGGCACGTACGAGGAGGGGGGGAGGGGTGGAAAAAGGTGGGGAAGGGAAGCGACGAGGGCATCGATTTCCTCACCCTGGATAGGAGACAGGCAGAGCGAGCAGGCTGGAGGGATAGAAGAAAAGGAAGAGAAGAGGGATGGATCTTTCCGCCTCTGTTACTCCCGTAACGCGGAGGCTTCATCTTTTATATTATCCAGCAACAAGGGTAAGAATAATAAAAACCCTCTTCCGCCACCCCCACCCCCGTGCTCCTCAACCACCCATCCACCCCTTTTTGGTATATCCGTACCCCCATGCCACCCCTAGCGGCGGCCGAGGGGAGACGTAACGAAAATATTGACTGACGGCTTAATCGGACGTAAGAAAAACATGATCGTTGATTCAGGGTAGAGAAATGGCGAGAAGGGAGAAGAGAGAGGAGAGAGGAGAGAGAGAGAGAGAGAGAGACTGACCCATGCCATGCCGGATCACTGCGCGATATGGATATGGCATATTAATGCGGGATGTATCCTATAGGATATGGAAGAAGAAGCTCCCATACTCGTATCGACGACGACGTAATCCTCTCTACATCGATGTCCAATCTAATCTTCTTCTTCTTCTTCTTGTTTATGTGTTTCTTTTTCTTCTTCGCAGGTCATAAAACGAAAAGGATTCAAAGGGAGGGGAAGAGAGAGAGAGAGCGGGAGAAGAAAGCTAATGGGTAGAAGACAAGAGGAAATGGGCAGATGCTTTTCAACCCTGTTAGAACGATAATTTTTTTTACGTTTTTAAATTTTTTTCTTTTTTACGTGTACAAATCACGAGGTTGAAGTTAATAACGTTATCGTAACGATGGATTCGGAAAAAATGACTATGTTTTTTTTTTATTTTTACAATGATTTTTGTTTCGGTGAATTTTTCGAACAATTCAAAAATTGCGAAACAACAAGTTTTTCCTAAGCAGGTATCGTTACGATAAACTTATCAACGTCAACATGATTAAAAAATCTTGGTTTCGTAAGTCACGGATCGATGTTTCTTCGGTAATCGTATTATCGGTCAGCCTAACGTAATTCGGTATTTGTTAAATTTTCAGATTTGTAAATTTTGACGATAAGTTTACCCTGCAAGTTTGTGAAAAGAAAAAAAATACAGTCCACGCAAGTTATAAACGAAGAAGACGAGCTTTGTACATGTAGAATTTTCATTTTGAATCCTTTTTAAATAAAAGGAACAAAACTTTCGGACACTTTGCGATAACAAATTCTGTAAGGGCTGTAAATATTTCATTTGCACTAATTTCCAGATCAGAAAAACCTAACCAAACGAGTCTACCATGTATTATATCATTTCTTGAACTCGAACTATTGATGAAAAAAATCACCGTGGCCTACGAAAATATATTAATTTGACGATTACTCAATGTGCAAATTCCGTCTTTTTTTTTTTTTTGTTTGTTTTCAATCACTGATTTCCGGTTCTCGCCAACGATTATTTAAATTCGTTTGAATTTATCAATTCATTGGCCGTTGCGCGTGGCGTAGAATTGCGTACGTGCCAAATGAATTTATATTAAAAACGTGTACACATATGTTTCCCTCTCTATTTCCTTACAACAATGTTTTAATCAAGGTAATGTACGTTTATCCACTATCGAAGTGCGCGTGCTGTCGCATCGATGATTGTATCCGGTTACGTACAATACTTGGGACGCACGAGGCATAAATGATTATTATGTGTTTCATGAAGTACACGTAAAAGGGTTTGTTGCACGTTGTCTATGTACAGAGATGAAAGTAATAACAAGATAGGGGATGAACACACGACGATGGTAATAATAGGAATAACAACAATGATAAAGACGGATACCGTAGACGGAAAAATAAGGATAAAAATGAAAGATAGAGAGAGGGAGAAAAATATATGGAAAAAGATTTTCTTCTTATAATCTTGTGTACCTAGGACATCTTCGCAAAGCTTCTTCTTCTTCTTCTTCATCTTCTTCTTATTCTTAGCCTCTCTATTTCCACGATTCCTATATCTACTCGTTCGGCCATGAATTGTAGGCGAAATCCTCTCCGCCATCGTCTTCATATATGCTTTATACCAACGTGTATGTATCAACTACCCGTATACTGTACACGTCCATATCTACATTCTATATCTTCAGGACAATCATAGGATATATTTTTCGTTGGTGATATTATATTGTCGCGATTGTCACGCAGCAGAAGTATCCCCAAAGATATGAAGAAGCGAACGTTCTTCGATTCCTAAACGAATGGCAACTATCATTACTATTATTATTTTTACTATTACTGTTCAGTATTCGTATACCTTTCAACGAACTTTGGCAAATAAAAAAATAAAAAATAATAATATCGATGTAAGAAATTGAATGTTATCAAGTAACGTATTTCGAACCATCAACGTACACATAATTCTGTTATTTATAATAACGGTGTCTTTTTCCATCTATTAATATTCTGAGTTTGAATTTCTTGACTCGATTCCCACCTGAATTATTCTCCAGTGAAATTGGCATTACTGCATCCTTCTCTTATCGCTATATATATATTGTAATATAATTGTAAGTGAAGCGGTGTAACATGATGAACCATTTCCGTCAATCTGCGTGTTAATAATTAACCTGAATAAGTGGATCCGAACGAGTCTCGAAAGTACAGCACGAGAATAGCTCTGCATCCATCTCTAGACTACATTAAACCATTTAAAGGTCCTTTGGGACACGGGTTAATATTAAAATTAAGATAGGATTTCATTTTTAAAAATCATTTTTTAGTATTCCGAGTCAATTTAAGCGGTGAAAGAAAAAAAATTTTCTTTATACAAATGTATATTATATAAGAACGGTTCCTGTGGAATTTATTCCCGATGATTTTACCAGTTCCACATATATATATATATATAAATATATACATACATATATATTTATATATGTATGTATGTATGTGCTTGTCCTTTGCCTGCCTGCCTGCTGCTGCTGGCTGCTGCATCCCCTCCGATCGATCGCAGACATGAAACAGGCATCACCCCTGCAGTCCGCAATGCCACCCTGAACGTATACCTATACAGCATACACACCTACGTACGTATACGTACATTGTCGCGTGCAGCGCGACGTTTTGTAAGTCATGCGAATGCGGACGCAGGTCAGTATTTGCAGGGTTGAAACAAAAAGCGAATAGGAGAGAAGAAAAAAGTGTCTTTGACTCCCCCCCCCCCCCCCTCTCTTCCCATTTTATTCAAATTTCGTCAAGGAAACTCAAATACAATCCTAAAGTCGAATGATGCGATTACGGATTGATTTTTACTGCTAATTATTTGATACAATTATTGACGATTATTGACAGCATTGAAATTAGTTGTTGGAATAACGTTATGCAGGTTGGTATTATTTCACGAAGATTAGTTAGCGAATATTAGTAATTTATGAAATTTGTTGGAGTATTATTTCAATCGATGGTCTGGATAATGATTATACTCGCATTTAAATTGCGGTAGGTTAATTAGTAAACCGCCTTTTTGCTATAGTAAATTGTGCGCAACAGATCAGGATAAAATAATTCTACTATTCGAACAGAGTGATTGACCATAGAATTCCAAATTCTTTACAACCATATACGTAATCGGATATTCGAATCTTATAGAGCGAAGTAGTGAAATTATTTCATCCATCAGTTTGTTTGAATAACGTTCATGTGTACGTAAGAATCTCACGATGAATAATGGACCACTAAAATTATAAGTAGTTTAAAAAAAAAAAAAAAAAACAAAAAAAAAAACGCATCAAGATGATTTTAATACGGATAACGATTCGAAAAAACTGAAATTCTGCAGGAAACGTGCAATAAAATATTGTGCCGTTTATACCCGATCGAGAAATGACATTTAATTCAATTTAGGGTAAAATGTAACAACGTTAAAATTGTATACTGTTTGATCTCGTAGCGGAAAACGAAAAGTAAAGAGACGTGTTGCCTTCTTTATCGAGCGTAGATAAAGTCGTATAAATTTCGGCTTTAGGAACGAGGAGTGAAAACGTTTTTCTGTAACGAGTTACCGTAAAGGGAAACGGTGATGGTTTGGTTGAAGATCGATTCGGGAATAATGGTGGTAACCTACATATTTAAGAGTTGGCCAAAGTTCAATATACATTAAATCGAGGCTGGTTGTGCCCTATAATGCAGAGGTTACATCGTAAAATCCACAGGCTGTATAGGTATCCTCGATGCCTCGCCATCCCGTACACATTATACGTGATACATATGTGTATAATGTATGTATGTATGTATGTATGTATGTATGTATAACTATGTACAAGGGTCTCTCATACTTACCGCGTTAATGGGCGACGCGTGAGCCGTTAAGCGAATATAATCTGCTACCGGTATTTTTGGATTCTAAAACTTTGAGGGGCTTCTGGGTCGAAGCTCGAAGGTCGAAGGTTGAACGCCGCCCGGCTGCCCCCCCATGTTAGGGTCGCAGGTCGCCGGGACCCCTCAGTTAACACTGCCATAAACGAGGAAACTATAAGACCATGCTCTCGAACTTACCGACCTCATTCCCCAAGCTCGGCTATTACAGGTACGAAAAAGAGGGCGCCACATTATTTTTATGTAAACTCGAATCGGGGATTTCCTTATTTCTCGATGAATCGCGATGCTTTCGATAGTGGATTTAGGAACTGTTCACCGCCAAGATACGAGGTTTCAGCTTTCATTGACAGTTTTTAGAGATTCCTTTCCAAAGGAACCCGCAGAATCCTTATGGACATTGGCTGCCGGTCGAGATAACTAGATTTTCAATACGTTATAGTACACTTGGGGACAATAAATCTGAGACGGTTAATTTTCTACACTAGACAGTTGTGTTGGCAACGCAGAGACACCTACAGCGCCACAGTCGGTCAAGCGTGAAATAAACTCAAACTCAATCTCAATAAACATAACATAACCCATGACCGTCGAATCTAACCTTAAAATAATACGTGTCAATCTAACAAGTGATTATCTCCACGGTATTCTAAGGTTAGATTCGACGGTCACGGATCATGTTATGTTTATTGAGATTGGGTTTGTTTCGCGCTCGGCCCACTATGGCGCTGTAGGTTTCTCAGTGTTGCCAACATAAATGTCCAGTGTAAAAAATTAGCCGTCTCAAATTCATTGTCCCCAAGTGTACATGTTCTCCCGATCAAAACTTCTAATGGACACAAGTCCCAAAAATCAGTCATTTCCGAGATACAGGTTTCGAAACGGGGTCGACCGATTTTTTTATGTCTATGGATCACGCGAGTTTTACGAATTACAAAGCTTCGAGGGCGACTTCAAATCAAATATTAACGTTGTATATCCTTCCGGTAAACCAGGGAGTTCATGGATGGAATCAATCACAGCTTTCTGTCCATCTTTGAGAATCAACCGTGCAGTTTTTCGAGTCATTTGTTTGATTTCAAACCCCCCTGAAGCTTTTGTAATTCATGAAAATCACGAGATCCATAGGTATAAAAAAATCTGAACACCTTTCGTCCGAAGCCTGTACCTCGGAAACTATTGATTTTTGAGACTTGTGTCCGTGAGAACTTTTCTCATTGGCACGATATGTACTATGGCATACTGAAAATTCAGCTAATTCGATCAGGAGCCAATTTCCATCAGGATTTTGCGGGATCTTGTGATAATTTTTTCAGTTTTATAGTAGAAGTATGAGGCCACCAATCCTCGAGATCTGAACAAGATTTGAGTTCGAATCGTAAAGGAGGTTGTCAGACACTTGTGAATAAAGGATTATTATGCAACCTTTCTTTGTTATCTTCGTTCATTAGGAGAATACTCGGTGAAAATAATAATCGGCAGGCAGTCGAGCCTGGTAAGAAAAGAATTTTATTCCAGTTTGGCAGCGACTGATCGCCGTACCCGAACAAACCGATAAAAGAACCCCGATTTTTAGAGCCGTTTCTTTCTCTTTCTTTCGCTCTACGACTCGACGCCCTAAAGCTTCAGAGTAAATTGGTCATAAACCACTTCGATCGCATGATTCGACGAGTCGCTCGTTTTTCAAAGATTCTTTGTTCGGTTTGGGGCGGCTTTTCTTGGGCCGTTTTTCTCGCAATAAACGATTCATAATGACTAAAGTGCTCGTGTCGACGGGATTCTTGGCGAAATTTTACCGACGAGGGACTTTGATTTCCAACTTAAATAATGGCAGTAGTGCCAAAGTGATTTGCACATTCCTGATACGTACGATGAACACAAAAATCGATAAGTACCTCGAGAACCTCGAGAGAAAAATTTGTAATCATTAACTAACAAGAATTCTGATCGTTTCGTTGATTTCAACATCACAAGGAATGATCACGTAACGATACAAAGCGCAATGTTAAGATTTTTCTCTCTCGATTTTACTTTCAGCGTCAAATTGTTACCTCGCGAATGTTGACGTACTCCAACTGATTTTAATTATCGTTTCGATTTTTTTCTGCCAATCGCTTGGCTGCCAGACACCGATTTTCGAAACAAAGAGAACTAATTTAAACAAGAATTCCAATTCCTGACGTATGAATAGCCGTCGGCGCTCAAAAATAAGCTGCAGGATAGTCTTGAAATCTGGGACAAATTAATTCCACGAGAGTGAATTGGGAAAGTGGGCCAATAACCCGAAAGGTGAGGGTCGATCACGCGGGGGAATGAAATTTTCAAAATTTATCTTCACCCATTCGGTAAATAAAATTTTCAGCCGCGTCTGGCCCTCTTTTTCTCCTTTTTCCTTTCAACCGTATCAGTGAAATCCTTTCCAGCAGTTGTTGTAGGCATGCATACAGTTCTTTTCCACACGGCAAACAGGCACATCAGCACAACACAGTGCGTAAATCGAATTGCGCTGGGTCGCCAATCTCCGGGAAAAGGCTTTGTGAGAGGAGAGTACATAGAAGGTTGTGTATACATACGGGCTATAGTATAATACCTACATACGTACATACATACATACCCTAGCCAGACTGAATTTGCGCTGTTCGGAATTTCAGAAATGTCAGTGGCCCTCTGCAGAAACGGCTGTTCGGACTCTGAATTCCAAAGTAGGATTCCCGCGTTTCTTCAAATGTTCGAATAAATCGGTAAAGTTTTCTGTGAAATCCACCACTCAGTCCCAGCAAATAGGCAATCTTAGCTACATTTCGAATTCAGTATTAGTAGGGCTGTGCGGTATCGAAAATTTCATACCGATTTTCTGCGTCGATTTTGTATTCGGTATTTTCGGTTTACCGAAAAATACCGTTCCTGTCGGTAATTATAGAAATATTGCTCTGCCGGTAAATATAGAAATACTGAATTACCGACAGAATACAAAATTATCGACAGGATGCTGATATACCGATAAAATGTTGAAGCAAAAATGAAATACAGAAAAACTGAAATTCCAAGAGCGTATAAAATTAGAAACTGTTTCACCTGATTGCAGCAAACAACTGAACGTACCTGTGCACCGAACCATCACACCGTAAGGCTGTGCGGTGTCAAAAATTCGATACCGATTTTTTATATCGATCTCCGATTCGGTATTTTCGGTTTACCGAAATACCCCTCGTGCCGGTAATTACCGAAATATTGCTCTGCTGGTAAATCGAAGTACTAAATTACCGACAAAGTACCAAAATATCGTTAAAATACCAAATTATCGACAGGATGTCGAAATAGCGAAAATCGACGAGCGTAACGTAGCTCTGATTGTCTATCCGCTGGCGTTGAGTGGAAAGTTTCTAATATTAAACAGATATTATTGTAGGTTACATTGGGAAAACGAAAACGAAGCAACTGAAATGAACAGACGACGATGATAGAAGCGATGGATTCGCAACGCGTTATCTGCATTTCCGCACATGGCGACGAAATTCGTGATCACTTCAAGGAAACGTAACAATCGGTTACCAATTCTGAAACGCCATCTGCCGTAATGTCTTTTCGATTGAATAATTCATCCGTGGATGCTGAGGTGCGGATGTCGCCCTCAAAACAAATGCCGAATATTATATACTACTCTGCAACAATGTTCACAAGCGTGAAAATCACAAGATATCTTGTTCTTCTTCTTCTTCAGCTTCTCTGATTGATTATCGATTCATTTCGTACGTTGCATAATTATGCTATAACTCATCATCGCATGAATTCACTTCAAGTAATGTCACGTAAGAGATCAAGAATTCTGCACTTACACTCACTTGAATCGAATACAAGGTATTCGAGTTCAAAGACTATACCCAGTTACTTGAGTTCAGTTGATGTCGTTCGATTTCATTTAAAATCCCACTAATTCATCGAAATATTGAAAGTTAATTGAAGTTGTAAGAAAGTCACCTTGATGTCATTCGAATTAAAAGGAAAATTCGTTAAAAACGGTTTCAATAATTAAATTCGCAACTTCCATCCTTTAGCGAATTTCGCAGATTAAATAATTAAGGAAAATTCGAAAATTACGTGAAATTTAATCCATGTTTCCCTGCAGGGTCATTTAGCATTCATACAGTAACCCTGAGTAACGATTTGTTCTTTCCCGACTTTTATCGTAGAAGCTTCCTTCCCTTTGTCACGAATCTTCTTTTCCTGTCATTCATGCTTCTTCGAAATACTTTTCAACTTTTGTATATGTCTCCCGGGGTACCTTTTTACTTGTTTCATCTCATCTTCAGGATTATATGAGACCTGGAGGGTTTTCGAAAGATGTAAAAAAAAAAAAAATTACAGAGCACAGTGACACGTGTATGCAGTAAAAGTGTGTGTGTGTGTGTGTGTGTGTGTGTGTGTATGTATGTACAACTGTCGGATACATATAATATACGCACGCTGGATATAACACCGGTATATTGCGTATCAAGATAGGGTGTAGCTACCCGTCCTTTGATAGAGCGAAAATGAAAATTTAGACAGCGTTGAATTAAGGGAGACGAAGAGATAAGGGCGGAGAAGAGCAGGAGGACGAGGGAGTGGAGGGATGTGAAACGAGACGAGACGAGACAGCAACGGGTGCTCTACGATAGCTACTTTCCCAAGGGGTAGTAACAGCAGCAGCAGCAGCAGCAGCAGTAGTAGTAGTAGTAGTAGTTAAAGATAGACGAGAAGAGAATGGGGGAGAGAGAAGGGAGGAGGGTTGATTCTAAGGCGTAGAAAATTGTTTCACGTTTCGTCAAATTATTTCGCAAATTTGAACGAAAGTAAAAGAAAAGAAAGGAAAAGGGGGGGGGGGGTAAGACAAAATGACGCAAGATGGGGCGAAAAAGAGAGAGAGAGAGAGAGAGAGAGAGAGAGAGAGAGGGGGGGGGGGGGACCAACAAGGAGATTGCGTCACGGGAAAAGAGGGAGACAATTTCTTTTCATTTATTTTTCTTTCCCTCTCTTTAATTGTTATCATCATTATTATTATTACACATACATTAATGTCCAACCGTTATTGTGATTATTATCATTCGTTATAAGTTAATTCCTCAAGACTGCTCTTTGCCATTTCTGCTTACATTACGAAGAAACAAGGAAATAAAGTAGGAGTAAAAAAAATTTAAAAAAAAAAAGGAGACAAAATTGCTCCAACATTTCTTTCAAGTTTTTACTAACGGCGGTACCGTTACAGGATCCCGATCAAAATCGGACGAAACGACGACGGCGACGACATTGTTGCAAAGTGTGAGAAAAGGACGGATTAAATTCAAAAACCACACTCGACAAGAACGTGTTTTCTTTTTTTTTTTTTATTTCTGTTCTGAAAATCAACAACCAACCACGAGTTTCCACAGATTTCAATATTACGTCAACAATTCTTTTTTATTTTCACCAATTTTGGCACCTCAACTATCGTTCCGTCAATTAATCGGATAAAAGATTCGAAGAATTGAAGTATTATTATGAAACAAATAAATTTTCGCACTCGAGAAATAACAGAAAAATAAATTGTCACAAATAATGGACAATAAATATATTTGAAAGTTCTTAGACGCATGCCTAATTTTTTTTACACCCCCCCCCCCCCCCCCCCCCGGCCCCTTTTTTTGTCGCTTATTCTCGATTTCGTGTCAATTTTCTCGCGCGGGTAATTACTCGAAATTAATTTTCGAAATTTCTTCCAAAGCGATGCAAATTTGCTTTCCTCACGTGAGCAACGACGCTGAGAGAGTTTGTTACATACGTTACGGAAAGAGCGTAACGATCGTAAGAAGATGAAAAGTCGAGTGGATGGTGCTTCGGGGTTGCGGGGCTTAATAATGGGATGATTTTGATGTGTGTGTGTGTGTGTGTGTATACGCATGCGTATATACACATGTATCCATCTATCCCAACATGTTACTGCTTTGCGCGTCGCGCCGCCGACGGACTTGTTAGGCAAATGCGGCCCTTGGGCATCATGCATGCCATGCCCATGCGTGTACACAAATACGTACAAATATAGCTAGGGATAACGTGTGGATCTAATGCGTAAGGCTATGTAGAGCAGAATAAAAATAGAATTTAAAAAAATAAAAAAAAAAAATAAAAAAAAATCCACACGAACGGCTATAAAAATTTTCCACGGATCGGTAAAAAAAATATTAGAAACAACAACAACAACAATTTATTTTTCGAAATGATCTCGAAAGTGGTTGACTTTTTTTTTTTTTTTTTTGTTTTTTCAATTACGAATTTTTGCCGCCGGAAACTGGAGAAAAAAAAAACACGACTGCAGGAAATATTTCAGTCAAGATTGAAATGATGATTAATTAATAGAAATTAAATTCCCTGACATTCCAGAATTGAATTTACCAATTTTTCAGAAACCTCCGTCGTGTCTGTTGACGTAAAAATACAAAGTGAAAAAAATTATAAACGTTCTTTACAAATTACACTTCGAATCGTGGTAAAGTCTTTTGCATTCCATTTACAAATATAAATACAAACGTTGAATTATCAAATTTCAATTTTTCAAGAAAATCGACAAAATTTCTAAACAACTTTTTTCCCGATTTAGTGAGGTAACAAACATAAAGAAAGAAAAAAAAAAAAAACAAGCATTCCTTAATATCGCATGTTTTCAAGGTTTCCGGGTAGGTACACGGGTTTTCACAGATTGACAACGCTGCTGATTTATTTGATTTCAAGGCAATGGAAAACGGAAAATATTGTCGTCAAATTTAAAAATTTTACAGACGAGGAAACGATACGTTTTCAATTAAAAATACGTGCACGTGCGAAACGGACGTCAACTGCCGAGAAATAAAAGTGACAATAAATTGGTAAAAAAAAAAAAAAAACAAAAAAAATTGAAACTAACGGTAAAACCGACGTGCGTAATTAGGAAGATATTCAAAAATGAATTTGCCGAGTTAAACTGCAACAGCTGTGCTGATGTCAGGCGAGGTTTGGTTGGCGGTGGTGATGGTGGGGTCAGAGGGGTTGACTGACTCGCAGAGTGTCACACGGGGCCCGAGTTAATTACACGCATGACGCGTGAACCGCGATGTCAGGGAGAGGAAACGGATGAGTGAGAGAGAGAGAGAGAGAGAGAGAGAGAGAGGGAAATGACGAGGTCAGAGGCCAAAGGTCGAAGCCGTGGAGCGGGGATGAAATTCGGAATTTGAAAAGTTTCGAAAACGCCAGATTCCGAATTTTTTAATAACGAAACTTAGAGTAAGGAAATCAAAATTTGAGGAAACGTCAAAGTTTCGAATGTTCCGAAACCCGACGGCTCAAAGTTCCGAAAGGACAAAATGCGACGAGTCAAAGTTCCGGAAGTGGGAAAGTGAAAAAATGAAACAATCCGAAGCATCGAAATCCCAAATGAACCAAGATTTTCAGTTCCCTCAATTTCTGGCTCGGTGAAATTTCACCACCTTGATCTTCCTTTGTTTTGGATATTCCACATTTTTACGTACGGAAATCCTGTTCATTCCGATTTTCGATTTTTCTCATTTTTAACATTCCCTCGTTGAGTAAACCACGCTTTTCGAAATTCCACTCTATCGAAACTCTACTTTTCGTAAATTTGCTCCATTGTAATTTGCATTTTCGGTATCTTGCATTTCGGAACTTTGAGCCGTCGGGTTTCCGAATTTTGGAAACTTTTTTTGTTTCTTAAAAGTTTGGTCTCAAAATCGGAACTTCAACCCCGTCTGAAAGTCGTCGAAACGTGTGTAAAAGATCGAATCTTTCTACTGCGCAAGATATTAAAAACAAAGAATAAAAAAAAAAAAACGTGAGTTTACTTTTTGACCGGTTGTTGCTGCTGCTGCTGTTGTTGTTGTTTTTGTTATGCTTGTAATTTTCCGTCAGTTTGAATTAAATGTTATTCTTATTATGCAACAATATGCCCGTTACACACTGATACAAAGGATTCCCGATATTTCATTTCTCATTTTATGCTTTGTTTCAATTTTTTTTAAATCTTTTTGACAGTCCACTATTTTACCTGCACTTTCATACGTCTATTAGTTTTATTCTGTACCACGTTTTTGTTTTTTGTTTTTGTTCCTTGCTATTCAACTGAACGTACGTACATACATACGGCATTTTATGTGAATACTCGCAAAATAATATTCTGCACATTTTGCCAATTATCGTTTCGTATTATAACGGTACAGTGAAAACACAACACTTTGTGTAAACCCCCAAAGTTTACTTCATCTTACTCGTTTGTTCATAATTAAATGTAAATATAGTTGCAGGAATATTCAAGTAAAATATGAAGAATGTTGAAAGATAATTCATATCCCCTCTTCGTATGATACGTATTAAAAATACCGGGGGAGAAATTGGCCAAAAAGAAATTAAAGACAACCGCAGTACGGGTGAAAAGGCATTCTTATCACTATATTTCAATCGCAATTATATTTATTATAACAATTTTTTATGAATTTCGGTAAAGCGATGAGTCACAAATCATTGCAATTCGGACGAAATCATTTTATTTCCATCGCAATTACCATCGATTAAGTGAATTATTATGAAATTTTTACCTTCCCCTTTTTTACATCAATTTTTTTTTTTCACGTAAAAGTATTGAAAAAAATTCACGCACTTCGCGTTAAAAGTAGCGTGTTTCATATTCGATTTTTTCCGTCGAAAGCGGTTGTGCTTACGAATAATAATACTACAAAAATTGTACAGTTGAAATAAAAGTGTTAATTAATCAAAGAGGATAACAACGACAGCAAAAATTGAACAAATCCGCAGACGCGAAAAGTACAAAAAAAAATAACTAAATGAATAAAAGTGAGAGAAAAAAAAAAAAAAAACCGCAAGCAATAAATTTGCGGATCAGTTTCCCCTCTTCGTCAAAATTCATGACCGTAAATAAATTATTATTTATAATATTACACATTTATATGCGTTATTTCCGCTGGTATATGTATATATGTACGCGAGATGCGAATTTCGCGTCAAATAGAAATTCGGAATTTCAAATTCACACGCGGAGTATTTAAATATAATATTAGCTCCCCCCCGCCCAATTCGCCGTTAACTACGACGACAATAATAATGATAATAATAACAACAATGCTCGCCGACCGCACGCAAGATTACATGTACAATATATGTATACCTATATCGTGCCCCAACGATTATACGTGTTACTCCAGCTGCTACCGACGGGAGGAATTTTTTCTTTTTTTTTTTTCATTTTTTTTTTTTTTTTTCAATATATACCTGCAATATATCGCAGATTTTTATTATAACAGGTTTTACTTGCGGCAGGGGTGGGGGGGGCGGGGGCGGGGGCGGCGGTTATTAAAAAGTTCCATTTTGTATGTGACCCAAAATATTTCCACAGATATATGTATATATATATATATATGGGTGAGGGGTTCTATAGTTTTGTTTTTTTTTTTTTTAAATCTTGTCTGGTTTCGAAAAATTCTAAAGACCGAAGGTTTACGATTATTGTGTACTTACAAGAATAAAAATAAAAATAAAAGCGAAGAAAAATTTTTCATCAACGTTCATCTTTTTATTTTTCTTCGTTTTATTTAGTTATTTATTTATTCATTTTTTTTCTTTCAATTAATTAGTGATTGTTATGACAAACGAATTGTGAATTATGTATGTATATGTATAAGAGAAAGAGGGTATTATTGTTATTCTTTAATTTCACTCAATTTAACATCAACATAACAATACGTACGTACTTATGTGTATAACACACGCATTAAAGCTCAATCTCAAATCATAATACGAGAAATATAATCTTGAATAAAATTGTCTCATTATAAAGCTAGTGTATGTATATATATATATATATATATATATATATGTATGTATGTATACATATATATATACATACATACATTTATATATATATATATATAATAAAAAAATTTCCAGAGCAAAAACTTGAGGGTGAAACATTGAAATATTCATAAATGCAAAGAAGGGAAATTTTTATTTAACATGGAAATTAAGAGAATAAGAAATGAGAAATTTCAATAATCTGAAATTATTTGCGGGCTTATTTCGAGCTCAAAAGTCATCGTGCCAATGCATGTTTCTTTTTTTTTTTTTCCGGGTGCAAGTATTGCACATTCTTTGTACGTAATATGTTTATATATCATACGATTCTCTCGAGTCTCGTTCATGTGACAATGATTGTGCGAAATGATATGTGAAGAAAAAAAGATGAGAAGATAAAAGTTGGAAAAAAACGAAAAACAGAGAAAAAACATTTCGTGCACATGTAGTTTAAAATAATAATAAACGAAAATATCGAACTAGTTAATTAGCTAATGCAGTTGATGAAATACATCGTAATTAATAGCATTCAATTGAAAACTGTATCGCATCTACTATTATTATTATTATTGTTGTTGTTATTGTTGTTGTTAATGTTATTATTATTATTATTATTATACGTTATAGTCACAGCATCGAAGTAGATAACATAGATTTAATCAGTATAGCCGTAGAAAAAAAATAAATAAATAAATAAAAAAGACCGAAGGCTGTTTAACGAACGATTTATATTAATTATGAATCCCATTAAACCAATCAGAGGGAACATGAATTGGGCAATTAAATATTCATCCATCGTTGACCGATATCATTAAACATATTATATTATATAATTTCAATCGTCCGGCCTCTGCAGGATTCTCTTTCTTTCACAGAGTTCTACAATTAATTCTCTCCTTGTCAGTTGTCGGCGTGCAGAGGATAAATTTTAATATTTTTTAATGAATACCGTTCAATAATTTAATATTTATTGTTATCAGATTATTCTTGGACAATCGCGTTAAAGATGGATTTAATTTTTGTAAGAGTTTCTTTCTTTTTTTTTTTTGTGCGCTGTAAGAATTTTGAAATCTGCAGTTATAAGGAATATATGTCGAATACGTCGGTAGGTAATCAATTCAGAACAGAACATGAAATATCATTTTTCCTTAAACGATGTATTTGAAAATGGTAAATTTACAAATCATCTTTCGCAAGCACGATCCCCTGAGTGCGTAACAACCGGGCGAAGAAAGTATTAGATGCAGTTGGTAACTGGCAAAAATCTTGAAATAAAATAGAATGAAATGAAACAGCGATTTCGAGCGATTTCAATTGATTTTGAATGTCACCCCTGGTTTTCAACGTTTTCCGGCCGTTTTAGGCGATTTTCGTTTATTTACAGATTGGAAAAAATCATGCAGGAAATTGCAAAAAAAAAAATCAAAATCATTGGAAATAAATGGTAATCAGTTTGATGAAGTGAAAACCAAGGAAATGTCGTAATGAATTAAAAAATCACTTGTTAACCGATTTCCAAATTTTCAACAATTCGTTTTTCAATCTGAGATCGATGAAATTGACTGGAAATAAATTCACTCACACATTTCGATCATTTCCTCGGTTTAGTAAATTTACATCCACATATTGCAGGGTTGTTAGCAGTCAAGTCGGCTCAAACAAGTGAGAAGAGTGACCTCTGACCAAAAGAGAAGTGACTCAAAAGTGACGGATCGAAATTAATTATTACACGGTAAATAAACAAAAAGTACTACAGAAGTGTTATTCGTCTCATCAGAAATTACAGCCCTATTTTAAATTATATCGTTGCATACGGTTTATTTTTTTTTTTGTCTATTACGTATTTTTCCGCATTACACAACGTCCTTACAACTTTCTCCGAACTTGCAATTTCATTTCGAACAACGATTCAAAACTAGGGGTTAATCACTTCTGAAATATGGTGTAAACTTTTCCGTAAATATTGTAAAGTCTGTTAAAATCTTTGAAATCTTTTGAAATGTTTTTTAGTCTATTGAAATCTCTTGAAATCTTCTGAAATTGGTTGAAATTTCTTAAAACTCACTAATATCCTCTGAAATCTTTCGAAATCATTCAAAATATTTTGAAATCCTTTGCAATCTTTGAAATATTCTGAAATCTCCTGTGATCCTTAAAAAATCTCTTCAAATCATTCACAATCTTTCGAAATCCTTAAAAATCTTCCGGAGTCTCTTAAAATATTACGAAATCCTTTGAAATCACGCAGTCGTTTGTAATCTTTGAAATCTACTGAAATCTCCTGCAATCCTTAAAAATCGCTCGAATTCATTTACGATCTTTTGAAATAGTTACGAAATTTTCCGGAGTCTTTCAAAACCTTACGAAATCCTTGTGAGATCACGAAATCTTTTGTAATCCTTGAAATCTCCTAAAAAACATTAGTAATCTCTTGATATCGCTTGCAATCGTTCGAGATCCTTAGAAATCTCCTGAAATCTTTCAAGGTCTTTGTAATTTGTAAAATCTTTCAAAATCATTTGAAATCTTTTGTAATCGTTTCAATTCCATTGAAATCCTTAGCATCTTCGATATATTTCAAATCGTCGTCATCGAGTCTCTTGTAATCACTTCAAACCTTACGTAAACTTTTTGTAATCTTTCGCAATCTCTTGAAATCCCCGAAATCTCTGTAATCCTTTGGAAATATTTCTTCAATTTCATCATCACGTATCATCACTAAATGACTACTCCTCCTTAAAGATTCATACAGTTCAACTAATTTTTCGTTTCGCTCCCCTGCGAGAACGTCCAACCGCGTTCGCTGCACACACGCCAAAGACGAAAATTCGTTTGAACGTGAACTTCACCGGGTTCTAAATTATACACGTACATACGCACATACATATGTATCTACATATATACATATATATATATGTGGGTGTGTATATATGTACAGTCAGTCTCAGGGTTGTGCAGCAGCGACGGACGGTGTTACCGGGACGTTCGGGGGTTGCCAGCACCGGCGACCCAGGGAGAGAAACGTAGGGAGGAGGAGGGGGGGGGGGGGGCGTCGAGTCGCTCGATACCACTGCGGCACCGGCATTCGCCGGCACTCGGAGCCCGCTGCTGCCACGCCGCGTCGCCCGCGACGACGAGCACCTTCGGCGAGGAGCGACCGGCCCCTTTTTCCATCCCCCGCGTTCCACCAAAAGTGCCCGGATTCGCCGGTCATCGGTGAAAACGTAGATTTAAGAGGTTGCCGTCGTGTGTCGAGCCAGTCTTTACCGACTGAGTACGTGGGATGTCACTTGCTTTTGCCGTTTGTTATCAATGTATTCGGCATTCCGTCAATGGGATTACCATTTCGACATCAGTGATGCGCAGGTATTGATTATAAGTAGTTTGGAAAAAAAAAAAAAAAAAAAAAAAAAAAACAATGTAACATTTAACACACTCGGTCGGTAAAGACTCGCTATACGCAAACAAAAAAAGCATCCTCTTAATCGTTGAAAATGAAATCGTGAATTAGATACGATGACCGGGACATTATCCGATAGAATGATGCATCGGTCGAGACGACCAACTTATCGACATTATTAGTGATCATTGCCTAATCGCTTGAGAATTCGGGGTGAAAAAATCACCCGATAAGATAGAAAATTATGGAAATCGTATTGCTTGTGCATATTTTGACGCGAGCGAAAAACATAGGATGAACGAAATTTCGACCGGGCACTTGAATTGAGCTTTGGCAACTGTTGAATCGTGGAAAACGATGCTACACATACGTACACATTTTGACTCGACGAGTGGAGTTGTTCACTTGACGGTGAAATAACCTACCACCCTTTGCATCCCTCGAAATCGATTCGCAACGCGCGGAATCTGCGGTCGCGAGATCAAAAAAAAAAAGAAAACCGTGGAAATCTAAAAATCGTTGAAACTGTCCATAATATAATTGTTAACTGATAATTGAAATTGTTAATAAAAATCAATTGAATCACTTGAAACCTTTCCTCGACTAACCAACGTATATAAACCGCTCAAGACTGAATAATTTCCAAACTTCGGAATGATAAAATTATCGAGCTGGAAAATCATTGAAATTTACACAGAGATCTAACCTTCCCCGTCCAAATCTTTCTCTTTGTTATCTCATATTCTTTAAGACGTAACTTGGACTTGTACAGAAATGTTGCAATGTAACTTATAATAACATACAATGAATTATACAGATATTTTAGATTTTTGCGTACACGCTATGATCATTATTTTTTTTTTACCACCAATTTCGTCAATATCAAATCATAATGTGGCTTCTACGTTACTGTAGAATATACAAGTATATATATATATATAAATGTATACAGTAATAAATGTTTGTGGTGCCCCCATTTCTGGTTTCGTTTCTCTCCCTCTCCCTATCTCCCTATATTCCTCTCTTTGCCCTTATGTGCAGCAAACAAACACAGAAAAACTTCAAATTCAACCCACTTCGGCGACCTACATGAAACACCGAACGAAACCTTCGGCGCGCTTTTCCCCCTGCCTCCCCCACCATCGAAGAACTGTGACAACTTGGACGAAACGAAGGAGAACAAAGAAAACTGGGAAGAAAAAAACAAATGTAAGAAAAAAAAATTTAAGGTTCAAATCTCTCCTGCGGTAAGCCGCAGCACGGTCGAAAGAGGTGGATCATTGCTGCGTTTACGCAGCCTGCAACACGAGCGTATTAGTATTGTTGTTGTTATTATTATTATCATCATCATCATCATCATCATCGTCATCGTCATCGTCATGGTCGACATTACTACCAACATTTTTATTGTTATTATTATATAGGTGTAGCCGACGCGGTGGTGGCCGCCTTACTTACACCAACAGTAAACAGATTAGGGATCAACCCTTGGATTAAGATTAGGGTTTTGAATTAAGATCAAGATTACGCGGATATATATATATATATATATGTGTGTATGTGTATATGTATGTATGTATGTATGTATGTTAAATGTCGTGAGGGAGTAAGAATGCAAACGTTGCGGAAATAGTTTTAACCCCAAGAAATCCACCCCCCACCCCGAATACGAAGATCCCGTAACACCACGCGCACCTACGAAAGGCACGTCTCATACCGTGGGATGTAGGGTTTCGGTGTAACGAAGAAAAAAAAAAAGTGTTAAAAAACACAAAAAAAAAAAAACGAATAACAAATCATTAATCGCGCTCGGTTGTAGAGCAAATGATCGTAAGAAAAAAATTCACAAAAAATCGAATCTTACATTTTTTAGATCCACAATTGTGACCCGAGACTCGGAGGGGTTAAACGTTAAATGTGGCGCTTACAAGGCCGTGCCTCATTTATTTCGGTCCCCGGGTACGCGCAAAACACATATACAGAAACATAATACTTGAACAAAGGTACGTCTGATTGTGAGCACAAAGCGTCTATTTCTGCAGAATAGAACATATATATATATATATATATATATATATATATACAATATAAAATTATACAATATACACACATATATATATATATATATATTATATACAAGTATATACACGTGTCAATACAAAATACATAATATACACTAGACCGAAATTTAGCAGCAGTAGCAAGCAGCAGCAGCAACGGCATCGGCAGCATCAAGTGAACTGGAGCTTGGAAATGCGCGACGGTATTCTGTCTGCTGTATATTTGCTCACCGTGTATTCCCGAGCGAGTTCAAAATCAACCCCCGCCCCCAACGACCCCTTCCCCGAAGTTTCCCCCCCTGCGCCTTCCTGCCCCGCCGGCGTGCACGCTGCTACCACCACACCGCACACTTCCGCAACACACTTCTTCGCTCCCTCCCTCGCCGTCCGTCACTGGGAGGTTGTAATTGGGACCGAATCCCCGAAACTTTGTCCAGCATGCGACAACGGCATCCGTAAAGTCCGCGTTACGCGGGAAAAGCAGGTTCGCCTCGTTAGCCGGAACCTTAATATATACCTACTATGACATATATATATATATATATATGTATATATCCATTGGTACGCGAAATAACATCGGTGAATCTCTAGCCGATGTTTTTAATTCACTCGATTCGGTTTCGATTTATCGATAAAACGGTACGATTTTTTTTTTTACCATTCGTCGATAAGACAGTAGACTTTGTTCGATTCGTCGGTAAAACGGTGGACATGTTTTTTTTTTTCATCGTCATCGATATATTTTTTTTTTTTTTTTTTGCCTAGGCGAAATCGAGCCTGCGCACACGTTTGTGCGCACGCTTTGAATATAAGTAATGAGAACCAGGAGAGAAAAAAATTTTAAATGAAAAAAAAAAAACCAAAAAACCGCTGGTAACGCGAAGCGCCGCTAGGTGGCGGAACGATCGTCGATTCTCTCGCGGTGAAAGTGAATCCTCGAATTATCGTTGCATTGTACGTTAGCGAATTATTAAGTGACGTTTCTGAAACGGATGCTCGACGTCAGTTTTCCTAGTTGGAATTGAAAAACGTTCGTGATTTCAAGTAATGTTAACCCGTATCCTCAAAATAAAATCAACTATTATCGCACTGTAAGAATTGTTTCTTTTGAAATGATGACTGTACAGCCTACGGGTTAGGATAAGAGCACAAACGAAATAAGTAAATAAATAAATAAATAAATAAATAAATAAACAAATAAATAAAAAACTGTGCGAGACGAGAATTTACGTCATACAGAAAAGAAAAACAACAAGAAGTTAAAGAAAAGAAGATGCGATAAAGGAGGCGGAAATAAGATTTGTGGATTTCTTGTTTTCTAATTAAATTTTTAATAAAATAAAAAAAATAAATAAATAAATAAAGAAGGCAAGAACTTATAGGGAAAAGTTTTCGCGGAGAAAGACGACACGGGACGGTCGAAGAGAAAAAGGCAGATGAAGAGGAAAAGGAAGAAGAAAGTAAGAGTGGAATAATGCGTATAAGCCTGATATAAGCCGACACGGTTGGTTGACACAATGCCGAGAAGAAAAGGCTCAAATTCACTTATTGTTAGAAAGCGTTGAATTACAAGCGTACACAATTCGCACGTATCCATCCTTGTTTTTAGATATTATGTGCCTAAATATACAAATTGCGTGCATAATATATTCCACGCCAACTCGACCGACTTTGAAAATATTTCAAGTTCTAAAACGACGCTACAACGAATCGGGAAAAACAAATTGTTACAACTATGTTTATGTTAAAAGAAGAAACAAAAAAAAAAAAAAAGAAAAAAAACATAATCGTGGTTCAAAGTTTGTAAAGTTGATGTAACGATGCACCGAGAAAAAAAAAAAAAAAAAACAGAGTACCTTTCAAAGTGAGAACAATCGTAAAAAAAAAAAAATCTTGCGCCAATTCCAAGAGGTCAAGGGTAAAACCCAAGTCGAATCGGCGTGGAATGCCCCATGTACAAACGAATTGTGTGAAATTACCCGTATTTAAATGTCAACGAAATAAAATTGTTTCTCAAATACCGTATCTTTGTAAAATTCGAAATCTAGAAATTTCTTTCAAACCATTTTTTTTTTTTTTTTCAGAGGAAGAAGAAGAAAAAACAAAAATAGAAGAAGATTTGGCTCGGAAAAACTTCAACCCCGAAGAATCGGACAAAAATACACGTACCGCGGAGTGAGAAGATAAAGAAAAAGAAAAAAGAAAAAAGGAAAAAACGATTCTTGGTGACTGCGAGAAAAAACAAATCCAAGTTGGCGGATGTCAGTGACGCAAAAAGAAATGAAAAGAATATACATGTGTATATATATATATATATACATATATATGGGTCAAATTACCGAGATCGTCAGGGTTAATACCCGTGACGCTACATATACATACATATATACACACCAAATCCATACCTACCCCTGCAATAGTGAAAAGGCGGCTGAGGGTTGCAAGCGTCGCGGGTCGCGTTAGCTTTAGTCTGGCTAAAATCAATGACGGGGGTGCCGCGAAGGGTGGCGTGGGGGCTTTGGGGGGCGATGCTCGAAAAGTACCAACTAGGGTATAAATTTTCACCCGCAGGCACGAGGTCAAGGCCTCGTTTTCCCATATATAATATATATGTGTGTATATATAGGTATAACGCACAGTCAATCTACGTACCGGACGCTAATCGCTGATAACTCCGACTACAGATACAAGGTAATTTTATCATCGAAGCTCAAAGGCAGCGGCTTAACTTTTCGTTTCAAATTAAGGCATAATCTCAAGCCCGATGATTCTCATGCGGCATCTTGACGAGAGAAAACAAAATTGCCGATCTTTTAACGGATTTGAACTATTTATTTTTTTTTTTTTTTGTTTTTTTACCGTTTCATTTTTCCAGAGTTTGCTTCAATTTTCAATATATATACATATATAAGTGAACAAAAAAAAACACGGATGTCAGTTGTAAGTAATACGAAAATTCGAACTTCAACTGAATGATGAAAATCGTTGTGAAAATGTGACCAAAAATTCAAGTTAATATGAAGAAAGAGAGAAAAAAAAAAAGAAAGTTGAATGTGTTGATAAAATAGACGAAAATTGGTGTATAATGGAACCGGTGTAAAAATGATGAAAGTGAAGGATAAAAGTTTTGACTGATTTGATTTTGAGGATGCTGAAAAATAAATGAGAAGAAAAAAAAAATCAAATCCATCGCGAACTCGGTCGTCTTGAAATCTTTGGAAGTTGGAAAATACGATTTCTGAGAATTTTAAAAAAAAGGGTCCTTTTTCAAAATCACTTTAAACATTTGATTAAATAATTGATCGCTCGAAAAAAAAAAAAAAAACATCAAAATCTTGAAAATATTCAGAGTACTGTTTCAGAGTTAGGAAAATCGTAGAAAATTTTTTCAAACAAAATCAGAAACGATGAGGATCAAACGTTGGTCGGATTCGTATCGATAATTCCTTCCCACATGTAATACCCTCGGTACACAAAATATCCGCGCGCGTTCAATTTTTGTCATAAAGTTACCCGCGGCATGTGAATAAAAAAAAAAAAAAAAAAGAAAAGAAAAGAAGAGGAAAGAAAAAAAAAAATAACTAAAGAATGAAAAACTATTCGTAAAGCTGACTATTGAAACCTGTCGCTGTGACAACCATTTTATACCTACAGGTTGTATACGTTACCACACAGGTGCATTTTTTGTTTTTAATTTTTTTTTTTTTTTTGTTGTTCGTCGGGCATCGAACGACGCTGAATGCGATGCAACGGAAAAATGTAAAAACAGGTGTTGTAACGTATACACACCGCCTTGCGATAGATCCGTGCGTATAGTTTCGATGTCGAGTCATCTTTGTTACAGGAATATATATATATATATATGAAATATCGTGCGTATATAAAGGGTGTAAGGTATAATATTGTATGCACATATATACATATATAGATACGCGTTGTACGCATGATAAAAAAATTATACATACAGACCGCATATTTAATTTATGTCACGTCGTCGCCGGGGGGGGGGGGGGGGGGGGCGTTTTCGAGGGTACGATTTCAAAGGGGCAAGGGGGGAAGGGCGTGTAATACGTAAAGTAGGCATCGTATATAAATATATACCCAATGCCGAGTTACGTTACGTATAATGTGTGCA
The DNA here is from genome assembly GCF_021155775.2 of Neodiprion pinetum. Taxonomy (NCBI): domain Eukaryota; kingdom Metazoa; phylum Arthropoda; class Insecta; order Hymenoptera; family Diprionidae; genus Neodiprion; species Neodiprion pinetum. Next base: position 20,074,354 of record NC_060238.1, on the reverse strand, counting down.
TAGTGTATATAGAGACATCTCGAGAAAAAAAAAACTAGAGAAAAAAAAAAAAAAAAAAAACGGGATGAATTTATGCGTGGCGCGACGTTAGTGCCGGAAGGAAAGCCGAGAATAAAGGGGAAAAAGAGAATATATATATATATATATATATATGTATTGCCTCAATGAAAGAGAAGTAAGAGAAGTGAAAAGAGAGGAGACTGTCACGATTTGAGTGTAAAAGAGAAGACGGAGGGTGGCAAGAAGAGGTGAAAGGAAAGAAAGGGGGTGGGGGAGGGGGAAGAGTAAAAAGAGGAGAGAGTGGTAAAAAAAAAAAAAAAAATTTAGTCACGTCAATATTTGGTTAGCTGGAATTTCAAATTTCCTTTGGGGTTTACGTCGCGGGCGCCGCCTCTCTCTCTCTCTCTCTCTCTCTCTCTCTCTCTCTCTCTCTCTCTCTCTCTCTCTCTCTCTCTTTCTCTCTCTCGTTACTCCTTCTCTCTCTCTCTATCTTCTTTTTCTTGCTGTCGCGTTTCGGAGTCACGATGATGATCGATATGAGTGAAATGTTTGATTTTTATCACCACCGTGGGAAAAATTGTATATACGTATACGTTGGAGTGTTGAAGAAGTGTTGGAAAAAAAAAAAAAAAAAGGAAGAAGTTTCCGATTTTCAACCGTTGAACCACCGTAAAAAGTTTGTTTGGCTCAAAAGAAAGATTCTGTAAAAGGGGTGAGCGTTGCATTTTATGAGATTGAATCAATAATGAAAAAATCGTGAGATGCAATTTTCAAAAATCAACCGGAGTCTTAACATTATGATTTAAACGTTACCCAAAAAAAAAAGCGTATCGAAGAAATGACAAGATGTTTGCCAGAAAAGGAAGAAGACCATGTCCGTTTGAAATGTTTTCCAAGTAAAAATCGAATCAGAAAAATTTTTTTCGCAAACTTTTCCAGCGTCGTCAACAGATAGAAACGCGTAGCGGTGTAAGTTGGTAAGGGAGTTAGGGTAGGTAGAGATGGGAAGGAAAAGGAGGAAGACTCCCCAAGGTTTTCGTCCTCTTGAGTGGTAGCATGAGGCAAGTGAAACGGACGACTTCTTGCGGCGGTTTTGGGGGATGGTGGGCCCGTAACTCTTAGCCTATTGCCGTCCACCGCCAAGCATTTTCCCAACGAGGCCTGTCACCAGAAATATGCGACCGCTGGGTCATATTAAGCCCCCCCCCCCAAAGCTACTCTCTCTCTATCCCTCTCTCTCACACTCCTTCTCACTCTTTCTCTCCGAGCGTCTTCCGACGTCATTCATCTTCCCCGACCTTTCCTCCTTCATTTGTAATTCCTCTGTAGTATGGGACTGTTATACAAGTATCCTGTACCCCACCACCACCACCACCACCACCACCACCACCACCACCACCACCACCACCACCACCACCACCACCACCACCACCACCACCAACACCGCCACCCCTCCTCCCCTTACCAGTCAGCCGTCTTGAAAGAACCTAACCTTCTTCGTCAGGTAAGACGGGAATGACGGAAAGTAGTCGGTGTTGCTTGCTAATTCACCGTCCCGGCTGCCAATTCAATTCGTAAACCGATACTCCGTGTCGTTTGTTGATTTCAATTCGGACCATTGACCTAACCTGTATCAATTTAATTGTAGATAACCTTGCCCCATGACCTGAGATAACCTGATTCGAGTTAAACCCAACCCAACCTGATCTAATTTGATTTAATCTGAGGTTTAAATTGCTGCTCGAAAAATGGTATTTCCTGTATTTAAATGAACTCGTTACGTTCCGAATGATTTTTTCCTCATACGTGCGTGGTATATATGTACGTGTATATATATGTATACACGTTGTGTGATTTCCGGATGTAAGCGACCCTCATTTCCGGAACACGGAATCAGGTACCAGCCGCACGATTTAAAGATTAGAGTGGAAGCGATGCTTTTGGTAAAGAAAAATGAAAGTGGGTCAAGTTTAGCGTAGCGGGCCGCGGTCAAATATTATTGGGATAAATGATTCAACGGCGAGTGCGACAAGATTCCTTGCAAAAAATCAAGGATAAATGTTCTTTGCGCGGAAATCGTAGGATGGATAGTTTTCGAGTTGGAGAGCTTTTAAGTTGAAGAACCGCGGAACGACGTGAAGTTGGACAAAAGAGCGTCGCGCGCCCCGCCTCACGGGTCGTCTGCTAGAGGAGCGAGGCCACGATTGGTCCAATTCGAAGCTTCGATAACTCTCTAACGGTACGTCTCTCGATATTCGTGTAAAGGAAGTTTCTAATCAATTTTAAGCGTAGAATCCGCGTGCCGAATACGGCAATCTTCCGATCTGAAATAACCGACGAAACACGTTAACCCCGAATGAAAATTAAAATTTAATAACGTCGTTAAATCTAACCGAACGTACGGGGGATGGGTTAAAATTCTATGCGTCAGAATTTTCGAAGATTTATCGTAAGGAGAGGGTAGATAAGAGAAAGGGGATGAATACTCAAGGGTGGATGAAACGGTGAGTGCCTGGCAGAAGGCACGCGGAGAATCCTACTACCTCAAGGTCGAGCCAATTAGACATTTAATTACGACGGCAAAGGAGATGCGAGGAGAAGAGGGGAGGAGGTGACGGGATTGAGAGCGGCAAGACGCTTCTGGATAGAAACTTTGCTTCGTCCTCCCCTGCCCCCGAACTCGGATTGCGAATTTGCGACGTACGTGTGTCCGTGTGTTAGGTAGTCACCTTTTCGTGTATGTGCGCATTGAGAATTCATACCTTTGCTTCCCTGTCACAGAAATGTCAAAATCTTAACCACCCACCACCACCACCACCACCGACGGCGAAGATAATTATCTCTACAAATTTCAAGATTAACCTCCCTTCCTTGTGACCTCTGAGAAGTTTGATGGAAATTAATGTTCGTCTTAAAATGACAATTTTGCCTACCACGTTTGTACCACGCGTGAATTTATGTAGGTTGTACGTTTCCGTACTGAAATTAAAACGACTATTTTACAATTCACGTGTAACGTAGCTTTTACTGCCAGTTTGTTTAAACTAGCTTTTGTGTTTCCAAGATTTACAGAAATTTTTCCCAAACGAAATGAAACAAAGAGTAATCGTATTTGTCACGATTTTTCTCCTTTACACATTATAAACTCGAAACTTTCATAATTTTCTATTACATTCTTCCGTGAAATGCAGAATTTTATTTATAAACTTATGGAAAAATATTTTCACAAGATATTTTATATACGCGAAGAAGATTCAAAGACATTTGAAATTACGAGTATTAAAAGATACCAAAAAAAAAAATAAAAAATCAGTTTTCACCCCAACGGTGAATCGATAATAAATGATCTGCGGGAGAAACTGTAATTTGATTTGACGAGCGATGAAATCGATGTAAAAAGAAAGCAAGAAAAAAATACTTCAACAAGTGATTATTTATCACAAGCAGCCCATCGCTACGCAATTCATACACCAAGTTAAAACGAACAGTGGTGAATAAAAAAAAAAACAATATAAAATGTTGTCAAGGTTGTGAGATGTAATAAAATAACCGTTCAACCTTCATTACGGAAAAAATAATAAAATTCGAAACTGACAATGAGCAGAACCTTACATAGATAGTATTTTCAATAATGTTATTCTAAACGATGTTCAAGTATATTTTATATCTATATGTTATACGTATACGTATATATATATATATAACTTTAAACCCGAAGAGAAAACTGTAATATCGTTTGACGATAAATTGTATCAAATTTTATTCGATAAAACAGATCTTCTTCTTCTCTCCACGTAACCGTTGTTCAATTCTATTTGTATGTTATTCTAGAAATTCCTTGAAATTGAACACCTTTCCCCCCCCCATTCCCAAGAGAAGAGATACATTTTTACGCATATAGTGGTCGTCATACGACAGCTAGATAAATGTATTCGAATTATGTCAAATGCCTGTTTTTTTTTTTATTTTTTCACACACCTCATAGCTACGGTTTTATTGTTATTAAAATGTCATCCTCGTCTTAAGAATCTAAATCGATTTTTAAATCATATCGCGGATGAACAGCGTTGAACATAATTTTATTTTCTCTATTTGTGGAATTAATTATTAATTTCTATAATAATGAGAAATTTTTTTTTTTTTTTTTTTTACACATTCTGAATAATTATTAACCGCGAAAGGGAAAAATATTCTCAAACGAAGGTTGCTTAATATTTGACATCGTCAATGCGATAGTTTGTAACAAGATTTGATCGAAGGAAACTGTTTCGAAGAAGATAAAGAAACAGAATGACAAACGGAAAGAATGCGTGATAAAATTGTCGCTGAGAATGTCCGGCGAGAGTTGTAAAATTAATTGTGGGATGTGGAATTAACTCGTCATTTCCCCTCCAACAAGTGCCGACTTCCGTCAAGTGTAATAAATGAAAAGGAAACTAACGAACAGTGAAACGTGAACTTGCAGTGAATGAGAATAGGTAAATATAGCAATAGGTATACTTGAAAAAAAAAAAAAAAAAAAGAATAAAGATTCGCTCGTTATTTACTTATTTTCTCCAACAAATACACACTCATATATATGTCTGAAAAATTGTTAATTAAATCGTCATTAAGGGGAAATTCCGGTGAAATTTCTGTGACCACCGAGTTTTTCGTTTTCCAAATTACTAAAAAAATATGTCATCGAAAATTCCTTCCAACGAGAATTACGTCAGAGGTGTTGTTACACGCGGTGGAGAAAAAAAAAAAAGAAAAGAAAAAAAATAAAAATTATGCTCAAGAAACTTTGAGCAGAAAATTTTCAGCCCACCGTTGCCGAGTCTTGTTGGAAGTTCGGTAACTTGAAAAACGAAAAAAAAAAGAGCGTTCACTACACTTTTGGCAATGATCGCCGTTTGGGTCCATCGGTTGCGGAAAAAAAAAAAAAAAAAAAAAAAACCACGAATCATTTCAAAGAAAAGAAAGTACAACGAGAAAAATAAATTGCACAAAAGAAAAGGGCGTAAAAAAAAATTTGAAAAAAAAAAGAAAAAGAAAAGAAAACATAGAAAGAAGTAAACAAGGATGAAAATCAAAGAATCGCATGTCCGTGAAGAGGAAAATTAGCTGCGGGATGCAAATTGGCTGCTGATTCGTATTCGCGAGCGTAAAGTAACTAGATAATCCGACCGATTATTAGCGCTTTCAATATGCAAATCGCTTGGCGCGTTTCGGTAAACAGAACGGGTCGATGGGGGTTCGCGGATATAAACGCGCGAAGGTGAAGGATGAAAAAAGAAGTATGATGAGAGAAGTTTGGAGGGGTCGTCGCGCTGATGGCGCGGGCGCCACCCTCGAAGGTTTTAAAAAAAAAACTCTCTCAAGTTCAAGAGACTACGAGATGGTCCGCCTTTTTCCTCTTTTTTTTCTTTCCTTTTTTGTTTTCACGCGGCGTCAAAAATCAACCAAATCCTACAAACGAACGTTGATAAGTGTATAAAAATGCGCGCGAGTCAAGGGTGTGCCAAAAAAAAATAAATAAAAAAGAAAAAAGATTCTTTACAATACCATTATTTTATCTGTTACAAAACCATTGCAAATGTGCCGTGTGTATACAAAACCAGAAAAAGAATTAGAAATCTAAGATAAAAGGAAGCGTGCATAATAATATGACGATCACTGCGAACTAAAATTTGTCGCTGTTAAAATTGATTGAAAAAAAAAAATTTACAAACGCCTACAAAAGATGGTGGAGAAGGTAAGAAAATAAAAACAAAAGGGTATGAGAAAAACAGAAAACGTGAGAAAAAAAGGACATCTCACATTCTCCGAATGTTTAAATTAAATGACCCGAGAAAATTTTTCGTCCGTTGGACGAATTTGTCAAGATTGTGCGCAAAAATTTTTTAAACGCAATTCACGCGAGTGTAAATAATTGAGTTACTATTTGTTTTATTATTTTTTTTTTTTTTTGTTTTAATTTTTAATCCCTACGCAGTTGTTATACGTGAAACATTACACGTGCGTACGAGTAAATAAAATATAACATTCCGATTATGCGATTTCGTGCAAATTCTACCAACATTTGCACGAAAGTTACGAAAAACGGTACACATTTTTTTTTTTTTTTTTTGTTTTAGCAGACATTTTCGCCGCGGCGCACGAAATGTTTGTCGCTGTTGTTGTCGCTGTTGTTTTTACTTTTTCTTTTCGTGTTTTTTTTTTTTTTTTCCACCTAGGTAATTCCAATTTCCCAATGAGTTAAAACACAACGATTTCACATTATCCGCGGTATACAAATATAATTCCCGATACACGAGAATCGCGAGTGTTTTTTTTTCTTTCTTTCTTTCTTTTTTTTTTTTTTATTGCGACTGAAATAAAAACGTCGATTTTGAATTTGAATGAAGATCGATATTTTTACGGTATGTTTCCGTATCATTTCTTTTTTTTTTTTTTTTTTTTATGCCCCCCACAACGAATCCGAACGCCTCGTAAATATCCACGTTTCGGGATTCGAGCTACGCTCAATCCGTTCGTAATATACATATATACATCATATTACAATATATGTATTTATATATGTATGTATAATATATATATATATTGTAACAGTGCTGGCAATTCGCAGGGTCGTGAAAACGGAATTGAAGCATGCGTGTGTTTGTGGGTGCAGGATTGGAGCTTATACCGAAGAGCCACAACTTTAACCCCGAAATTGTTTCTCATACTTGTACCGATTCGTATTGCATCTAGTAATATACCATAGCGAGAGTTTGTACGACACGTGAACGTTACGTGACATTCATGCACCTATATTATTATCATCCGATGATGCGATAAATGTTATATACAATTCATAGTATAGTCTATTTTCGACGATGCGATTTAAACAATAACATCAACGATATCCTTCCGACTTAAAAGGTTCTATCTGTTCTTCAATATCATAATTCTGCGTGTGCTGATGTATAAAAATGTTGTAGAAAAAAGTATTCCTACCATTATTGGAAGTAATAATAATAGGTGAAAGAAAATTAGATGATGAAAAAAAAAAGCAACGCGAATCAAGCCTGATTTTATTTCTTCTTCTGTTGCTTTCAATTGTCAAACTCACTTGAGTCAATTGTTGATAAATTTTTCCGAATTGTCGGCACCAGCTATAATCTAACACGGGCCAAGATTTCGATTCTGTTGAGCCGTACGGGAGGCAAGTGAAAAAAAAATAAAAAAAAGAAACAAAGCCGCGGAACGGGAAGAAAAAAAAAAAATCAAAATTGACGCACTCGAGTACAATGAACGTAGAAAAAAAAAAAAATAAAATATAAAACAGAAGAAACACAATAGATCATACAGATACAAAAATAAAACTGACAATGAATAACGCGGTAAGATTTTAGGATTTGAAACTGAACGGGGTGTGTAATAAAAAAGCGAGTGACACAAAAAAACGGGGTCGTTACATTTCTCTCGCGTTCCTTCTTTGATTCGTCCTTTTTTTTTTGTTTTTTTTCGTTTTGTTTTTTTTTTCTCGCCCGAACGAAAAGAAGAGAGGGAAAAAAATAAGAACTGGAATTGTTCGTGGTTTTTTTTTTTTTTTGTTTTCGTTTTTTCTTTTTTGCCCGTAGTAATTTCGAAGCGAATGAATGGAACGTTTTTGTTTTTTTTTTTCTCTACTATCATCCACCACGCCTCGCGCTCTAATTCGGTGTTCCTCTTCTCTTCTATTCTCAGGCCCCCGCCTTTTATTCCTCACCGCCTCAAACGAAAGAAATGAAATATAATATTCCGGCACGACCAACCCCGGCTGCATATATCCCCGTTCCATTTCACCAAATCCCCGGTTTTTCTCACCCACCCTTACGCGCAGACCGGCAGCAGCAGCAGCAGCAGCAGCAGCAACACACGCAACGCAACGTAACGACCCTTCCGCCGCAACCGCGAATGGACGAGAACCCGGCGAATCCGACGGGAATACGAAAAGAGAGGGTGTGTGTGGGGGGGGGGGGGGGGGGGGGGGGGAGGGGGAGAGAGAGAGAGAGCCGGTTGATGAAAAAAAGGGATGAACGGAATAAAATAAAAAATAAAAAAAAAAAAAGAGGGAAGGAAAATACCAAGCAGGCGAAAATTAGGAAGCGAAAAAAACTGTGAAAAGGGGTGGAAAATCGAGTGGCAGGGGTCAACGGAAAGTAGGGAGGGTATGGCGTAAATGGTGAATATGTATACAGATGTGTGGAACGAGAAAGAAGAAAGGGATGGAGTGAGAGAGAGAGAGAGAGAGAGAAAACAGGAACGGAAATCTTGATAAATCACTGGTCGTTCTGTCGGGTTGAAGAGGAACGATGAAAAAAAAAGTACATATATTTTCAAAGGAACAGAGTTGAACAAAAAAAGGAAAAAAAAAAAAAGGAAGAGTTCCCCTATTTTGCCACCCCTGATTCGGCTTTTAAAGAATGGAGAGAAAAAAAAAGTGTGCGGCAGGTATCATCCCTTAAAACACATGATCAATTAGGTGCCATTCTCGTTGTTTTATTTATTTTTCCGGTTTTTTCGTTTCTTTTTCTTTCCAGAACGAGGTTGGAGTTGGTAACGTTACTTGAACGATGCATTTTCATGGAAAAAAAAAAAAAAACAGCAACATTCAAATTCTTGAAAATATAACGACGTTCCGAGCTGCAGACTTAAGGTCGTGTAGTACTTCTACCTTTACCGATCGAGCAAACTCAAACTTATTCTTCTTATATTAAATAAACAAACGAACGAAAAAAGATATGAATAACTTTTCCAAACTCCGTTACAAAAGAGCGATGCACCGTTGAAATTTCAATCCCTTCCGTTCGTATGTTTATTTAATACAGGAAGAAAAAAATTGCGATTTTGCTCGGTCGGTAAGGGTAGGAATACCACATGACCTTAACCCTCATTTCACTTGAAAATAAATCGAATGATGAACGGTGCCGATTCGTTAACATTGATTTCACGCGATTTCCACTCATTTCCATCTCATCGTGTGAATTTCAACGATATCAATCTCGTTTTTTCAACCATTATTTCACTCTCATCCGATTTACTTTCATACGCAATTCCGTCAAGAAAGCTTATAAATTTTTCAACACTTCCTTGAGTTATCGGCCCCTCGTATACATACATATATACATAAATATATACGTATAATTTATTTTTGATCCCTGCAAAACAACAACCTACATAACCAACGCCGTCTAAGACCCTAAACCGGCGATCCATAAGGTATGTATGAAGGTACGAGCAAGAAAGGAGTAGAAGAAGGGCGGGAGGGGGAGGGGGGGGGGGGGAGAAACATCAAAATAAATCAAGTTTCGCGGGTTGTGTGTGGCGCATGCATGCGCAGCATGTGGGGAAGAAAAGAAGGCGGAAGGACTGACCAAATTTCACCTTCTGGGTTGTGTTTTAATGCCTCCAATTCCTCGCCGACTACATATATATATATATATATATATATATATATATATATATATATATATATATATATATATATATATATATATATATAGAAAGGTATAAGGAAGCAAAAAAGGAATCCCTTTATCCAAGAGGCTTTTTCTCTTCCCCCGAAACGCGTTGTTCGTTAAATTTCCATTTTCGTAATTTTTTTTTTTTTTTTCTTGTCCCCTGTCGCAGAACTTTTATCCAACAAATATTTTTCACCTCTTTAAAATATCAAGTACTCACAGTACCATGTACGCTTGAATTCTACATTCATAGTCATTCATTTTTACGAACGTCGTCGGTTATATTTTCTATGACATATAAGTCAATATTTTCGTATTATTTTTGTCGTTACAAACATGTGTAAATTGTTGTTGCTGTTGTGAAATTACTATCAGTGCGGATGGCAAGTTTGATTATCTTCACCGCGTGGTAAATCGATTGTCAAACTTCGTAGTCTGTGTGCAATAAATATAAACAAGTAAAGGGAGAAGAGGAAAGTGAAAATAGGAAGGTAACGTAAGTCGTTGGATTTGCAGAAAAGAAAAGAAAAGTAAAATAAATAGAAAGGAGGGCAAGAAAATAAGAGGAGATGATTTTCCGGGGAAAGTTTTACATGCTCTTGTTTCATGTATCAGGGATTATAACTTGATGCATGTAAACTTTTTCCCTCTTTCGATTACCCTAAACTTTCATCTCTCACCTCCTCGTTTCACCTAATTTTCCTAATCCTTGGCTCGAGAGACTCGCTTCGCATCGAGGTGTTGCAATTAGTTTCAAAGTGCGACAGCCTTCTTCAACGACGCGGCTTGCCGACTTTGATATATTGCAAGAGATTATCTCTAACTGTCGGATAATCGTTGCGTCGCATTTACCGCTTGGATATATTAAGTTATGCGTATATATATATACATACATATATATGCTGAAAATGAAGAAAATGAAAAATTAGAAGAAAAGGAAAAAGAAGCAGAATCCTCAGAAGTAAGAAATTAGTTACACCGTATACCGTAATAACGCTCCTGATTAAAAAATGTAATTTTACTCGATTCAATTTCAATTCTCATTCATTTTGCTTTTCATTTTATTTTCGAATCTTTTATTCTTCCATATTTCAAACTAGCAACGAATGTTTATTCGACCCGATTCGTGTCACGACACGCGATAAAATCTGTGCGATTAAAATACGAGGAAATTATTTATAATTTTCTCCTCTGTTGCGTTATATCCCCATTGAAGGGGATTGAATAAAAAGAGACGATTACGAAAAGCGATTTGAAGAATTGCGATCGCCTTTCCGGAGTCGGAGAAAAACGATATGTGAAATAAAAATGGGAAACAGATGCGAGAGGTTATCGTCGTCAGGGTTGAACGTCGTTCGTTTTGTCGTGAAACGTTCTATACACGTACAACCAACGACCGCTTTTAGCGATATTAAAAGCTTAGAGATCAAGTAGGTAACGTGTACATCCGTGAAGTGGTGGAGTTAGAAAAAAAAAAAAAAAATGCAGGGTGAGTCATACATACTATGAAACGTAATCGCGTTTAAATAATATATCACATTCCACTTATTGCAATAACTTTTCACGTTACCACAATTACAATGATTTCTCAGTTACTACAATTAAAATGATTTTCCAGTTACTGCAAATTACAATAAATTTTCATTTACTGCACTAACTTCTAACGTTAGTAAAATTACACTGATTTCCCAGTTACTTCAACTTGCAGCAACTTTCCACTTACCGCAACAATTTCCCAGTTACTACAATTAAAATGATTTTCCAGTTATTACAAGTTACAATAACTTTCCACTTACTGCACTAACTTCTAACGTTAGTAAAATTACACTGATTTCCCAGTTACTTCAACTTGCAGCAACTTTCCACTTACTGCAACAATTTCCCAGTTACTACAATTAAACTAATTTCCCAGTTACTACAATTAAAATGATTTTCCAGTTATTACAAGTTACAATAACTTTCCACTTACTGCACTAACTTCTAACGTTAGTAAAATTACACTGATTTCCCAGTTACTTCAACTTGCAGCAACTTTCCACTTACTGCAACAATTTCCCAGTTACTACAATTAAACTAATTTCCCAGTTACTACAATTAAAATGATTTTCCAGTTATTACAAGTTACAATAACTTTCCACTTACTGCACTAACTTCTAACGTTAGTAAAATTACACTGATTTCCCAGTTACTTCAACTTGCAGCAACTTTCCACTTACCGCAACAATTTCCCAGTTACTACAATTAAAATGATTTTCCAGTTATTACAAGTTACAATAACTTTCCACTTACTGCACTAACTTCTAACGTTAGTAAAATTACACTGATTTCCCAGTTACTTCAACTTGCAGCAACTTTCCACTTACTGCAACAATTTCCCAGTTACTACAATTAAAATGATTTCCCAGTTACCACAACTTACAATAAATTTTCATCTACCGCAATAAATTCCCAGTTACTGTAATTAAAATAACTTTCCATATGACTAACAATAAAATATTTTTCTAATTAATTACTGTTGAAAAAAAAAAAGAAAAGAAAAGAAAAGAAAAAAAGAAAACCAAATCCCTCCATCTATCAGTCCATCTCTCTCGGTTTAAGTTCACTCACTCGCCGGGTAGCTCGCTCAGTGAAGGAAGGTTGGTTCGCGAGGTAACAGAAACGAGGGGCGAAATTTTATTTACTTTCCGGGAATCGATAGGGGGCGCGAACCCCCGGACGAAGCGAGCAAGCAAGCAAGCAGCACCAGCAGCAAGGGGGGGAGAAACGACGGCACCGCGAAAGCGCCGCGACGCCGACGTCGACGTCGGTCGTAACGTAGTCGTCGGGTACGTCGCGTCCCTCTTTTGTTCCGACACAGAGGCATCCACCTTCCTCTCCCTCCCTCCCTCTCTCTCTCTCTCTCTCTCTCTCTCTCTCATCTCCTTCTCTCTTTCTCCGTCCTTCTACTCGGTCGGTTTCTTGGCCTCGTATAGATGCCGCGGAACGCTGCTCAGCCATTCGCTCGGTGAATCAAATCAAATTCACCGGCCCGGCGCCCCGATAGACACATTATTTATCCAAACAAGCATACACACAAGTACGTACACGAGTTTCGTTCGGGTCCCTCGACGCCGCGTCGCAGTTTATGCTCCTTATGCGTTTATACGCGCAAGTTACGCACGCCTGTGTATTTTTTACCTATACACGTACATAAATATGCCGCACGTAGCGTGTCGCGGCACGTAAATCGTGCTGGTCGTACATGACGTTGTGACGTGTATTGGGAGAGAGAATAAAAAAAAATAAAAAAAAAACGTACCAAAAGATTCGAGGGGTGAATTCAGGGCCGATTTACTTCGAACCTGACCTAACCCGCAGCGGAATTGTTATTACGGTACAGCGTACGATCAATCCTTCCAAAAGCATCTCTTGTGCGAAAATTTTGCGCCGAGTACATTAACGTGCAAACTGGCAAGTAAATTTCACTCTGGAACGTGGAAAGTATCAGCGTGAAAATTTACGTTCCGATAAGTACCGGCAACGATAAGTGTCGTGGGGAAAAAAATTTTAACCAAAAGGAGTGAAATCAAAATCCTTACTCCCTGGTACATAATTTCTGCGAAAAAATTTACTGAGAAAAATTTCATTTGTTATAGTAGCTAGAAACATTCGCGATGTAGTTGATGCAAATTTTCGAGGTTAGAATCTTAAATGATTGAGAGGTGGTGACTCGGAAAGGTTTTGAGGCATTTGTTACTGGGTCGGAAAGTTGATTCTTCAACGAACGGTCGGAATTTAATGCTTATGCTCTTTGAGAATTCAAACGTACACATTTTGCGTAAGTTGGCCGGCCTGCGTCGCAGACAAGAATATCGCTGCGTGAAGATTTCGCCGACCAATGAGATTTAATTATTTCGCGCATGCGCGGTTGATTTTCAAGTTTCAAGAGATTGTCCCGGTATATAAAGTATTTGACTAAACTTTCCACATTCATTCATAAAATAACCGCAATCAATAAATATCGTCAAACAAAATTCGCCTAATTTTTTTTGTTATTGTATCAAAAAAATTACCGCTTTTCCAAAATAACAAATCCACACTACTGATATGGATTCGCTTCGACTAAATATCGTATAAACGTTAACTTGAAGCCCACATCCGTATAACCCGTATACAATTCATGCGTAATTCTTACACGATTTTTTCTACCCAACTTTAATCCTCCAAACAAGTCTTAAAGGTTCCATTTAGGTATAAAAATAAGCCTGTTAAAATTTCACCCCCTAATACCAACACATTAAGAGTTTGCGCATCGCACTTTTCTATATTCCATAACAATAATATCGAAAAAATGATTTTTGCTACTTCTCATTTTTATAACTAGCTAACGAAGCGTCGCAAAGAAAATTCACCGAAATACTTTTTTAGATAACAGAGAGCTCTTGAAAAAAGTTCTCTTACACCATTCCACCATAAATCTACACTTTCAAAAGTTACTTAACGTCTTTCAAATAACTTTTGCAATAGTGAATTTATCAGAAAATAGTAACAGATCTTTACAATATATATATATATATATATAATATTTTCGCCGTGTAGATCAAAAGCTTCCGTTCATGGTAATAAAATAGTGCGTCGGTCACGTTATTTTTTTTTTTTTTTCAAATTTTTAACCAACTTTACGGGATGCGCGACCGCCGATCTTGATATCACAGAAGAAAGAAAGAAAGAAACAGCACTTTTACAGTATTAATGACTGCTCTTGTACCAACGCAACGCAACGACGACGAGGACGACGTTAATCGCGATCGTCGACGTTCAGTCTAGGACGACGACATCGAGGACGTTGCAGGAGCATCTATATAATCAGCAACAACAGCGGACCTAAAGGCTAATAACCCTGCGGCAGTTATCTAACATGAACAGCATCGACTTCTCGGTACAACGAGGTAAAACAACAACAACAACAACAACAACAACAACAACAACAACAACAACAACAACAACAACAACAACAACAACAACAACAACAACAACAACAACAACGACGACAACAACATCATCTCATCATACCACGCGATTATAACGTACCTATGCCTACGTTTATATGTATGGTGCATTCCACGCCAACTCAACCTGGGTCTGACAATTGATATATATATATATATATATATGGTCCTTATTCAGGGTGTTGACGAATTTTTGGCAGACCATCCCCAAAATCAACTTCAAATAATTCGAAAACAATCGCCTAATTTTTTCAGACTTTTACATCGAATCTAAGATGGTCCGCATTGTGATCGAAGTTTCTTGTGGAAATTAACATGGGTAAAACTTTTTCTCTCCGTATATATTTTATTGCAAGAGTGATAATGTTCCAAATAATCTGTAACCGCGAGGATTTGGTGAGAATTAGTGCTACTGTCTGGGAAAAAATAGACATCGTCGTACGAGGCAATCTAGACGAATTGCACAACCTCGAAACCCGACTTTTTTTTTTTATTCAGAGGAAGTGCAATTCGTCTAGATTGCCTCGTACGATGATGTGTATTTTTTTTTCATACAGCGTCGCCAACGCCGGCTGAAACCTCGCAGTTGCAGATTGTTTTTGGAACATTATTACTTTCACGATAAAATATATAGTGCGAAAAAAAGTTTTTCTCACGTCATTTCCATAAGAAACTTCGATCACAATCCGGGCTATCTCAGACTTGCTGTGAGAATCTGAAAAAATTTGGCGACTCTTTTCAAATGATTTGAAATTGATTTCGGTGATGGGGCGGTGAAAATTCGTCAACACCCTAAACAAGGACCACCCTAGTATATAATATACACACATACTCTGACGCTAGTAATTTTACAAACCAAAATATAAGCCGCGCGTCGCGTTAAAGCGTAGCTGATAATTAGAATTTCACTTCACCGCGAGTTGAGGCAAGGAAAAATAAAAAATAAAAAATAAAAAATACCGACCATCGGTTTCAGACACCCCCGTCAACCTTATCTTCTTGCGTCATAATGTACGCATCCTGCACGTCAATATCGTACATATAATACATGTATATGTACAGTAGTACGTATACGTCACGGACCATTTACGCCTGCTACGCGTGGTATGCAACCCGACACGCGTCACTGATGCCTGTCTGACTGACTGACTGACGATCCGATATTTCAGAATGAAAAACGATTGGAAAGAGTCGTTGAGGGGGGGAAGGTGGGTGGGCGAACAAAGAGAGTAGACGAAAAGAAGCCGATGGGGTAAAACTGGGATGGGTATCCAATACCATCTTACACACTTGTTACACGTAAATTATGTATAACATATACACACACACACACGCGAGGAGAAGATTCATCGATCAATGCATGATCGCCGATTCGAACGTGACGAATGTCCGTTGTTCTGTTTTCAAGGATCCGTCGATAAAAAAGAAAATTGTAAAATAAGGTCGAGACAAACCCGTGTAAGTCGTATTAGTCGATGCCAATCGTCTGGAATTCAATTAAAACTGTACCTTGTTTTTTTACCTAACCCCTGAGGTTGAGAATTGAAACGAAGAAGAGGAAGAGAGAAAAAAAAAAAAAAAGACAAGGTATTTCAAACAATAGAATTTCAACTGGAAATAACCGATTACTTTTAAGGAATTTCAAAGCTAATTACGTTCCGTCGTATCGCGTCGTTGCGCGTGTTTCATCCTCGTCTCGCGGTAGCGGCAAGAAAAAATAAATAAATAAATAAATAAGTAAGTGAATAAACAAATAAATAAGCGCAATCGTTCGTCAGATTTATTTCCAATTTTTAATTTCTTTTCTTCTATTTGGATATTCGATTTTTATGTCATTGTATAATAACGTAAATAAAATTGTAATCATGGATAAAAAAAAAAAAATTTACTTCACGACACTGCCATATCAACAGGTTTAAAGTGCGTGCGCAATTTACGAATCATCGACGTTGAAACAATGATTCCGCACTCAAGTTTCAAGAAGCTCATTTCATTTTTGCGTTTCAATGAACTGGAGAAAAAAAAAAGAAAAAAAAACAAAGACAACAACGTCTTACGCGGTTTCTTTTTATTTATCTATTTTCCTTTTATTGTTGTTGTTGTTGTTATTATTATTATTATTAATATGCTTTACAAAATTACTCGTCATCCGCACTGTTGGAAATGATTCGTGAATTTACTACACATTTACTTACCATTGAAAATTGACAAATTTCGTTTGATGCGAATAAAAATGATCGATTTGAGCGAAAGATTGTAAGAGAAACTGCAATAGAGTAATTTGAATTTACAATATTGTGTTGGTAAATTTAATGTATTGTTTTGTAAATTGAATAAACAGCGAACGTATACACGGTGAATTCACTGTTACGTAACCGAATAAAACATCGAATACGTTTCCGTACAAAAATAATTTTAACAATGTATTTTTATTACGTATCGCTGCGATTCGAAGCGGACCGACGAATAAAATATATCGCCGTTCCTATCTATCGGGCATAATCGATCGTTAGACACACAATTTATGTATAAATAATTTACACCATGATCGAAAATGATTCGAACCGTTCGATCGGTTGATTTATTCGACTTTTTGACCGTCGGTGTATCGTTTATTCAACATCGCTTTAATAATTTAACGTACAATTTTGAAGTCTGCGTGCTTGAATCAGGGTTGTTGGTGCGAGCGAAATGAAAAATAATTGAAAAAAGTTTGGGGTCTCTTTTTTTTTTAGTTGTTTTTTCCCCAAATCAACGAATACAACAGACACGTGAAAGTCTTCTTTCACCGGCTTGTATCTTTCTATTTCTATTTTTAATAAATAAAAGTTGCCGAAGAGAGAGAGAGAGGGAGAGAGAGATTTTTGTCGTTTAAGGAGAGAAACTCTTGACAATGAGAAAGGAATTGCATTCCGGTTCGTCAAGTAGATACCTAACCCCAACTTGAACCCTCGGCTAACCGTCGTTGGATTTAATTGTAATTAAATCACCTGCATCACCTCATCTCCGTCTATAATTCACTTCTTCGATTCCCTCTATCCATATCTCGCTACCTCCTTTCTTTCTCTTTCTCGGTTTTTCTCTCTTCAAAATGCATTGATGGGCTCGTCTAGCGTAAATACCGTTTCTCATACGTTGTTTGGATATTTTTTTTTTTTTTTTTTAAACGAACCATTGAAACCAAGTTTCTCATCATTTTCACATTACATATATATATATATATATATTGACATTCGAACAAACTTTGTGCATTTTTCAGAAACGAAATAGTTAATTTAACCTAACGTATATCGCCTGATAGGAAGGTGTGTTTAAAAAAACAAAAAAAAAAACAAAAAAAAAAAAAAAAAACGCTTCGGTAGTTTTCGTTTTACGAAAAAGTTTTCAAGTTTCCGTCACTTTTTCCATTTGTTTAGCTCGTAAAAGAAAAACAGGTATAACAAGGATGCTGTAAAAATTTGAGCAGGATCGGTTTAGTGCTTTTTAAAATATCGTGTCTACACTGTTTATTTTTTTATTTTTATTTTTTTTTCACACACGTTCCTACGTCGGGCGGTTATTTACTATTTCGTCTCGAAAATATCGACAAAGTTTGTTTAAATGTCAATAAATAAATATAATGTGAAAATTATGACAAATTTTATTTCAACGGTTAGTCTTGAAAACAATAACCAAAGGAGCTTTAAAAAAAAAAAAACAACCGAAACATATTTTCTAATAATTCAAACTTTATACCGCGTGTATGTACGATATTAATTTGTACAAGCATTTTTTATTCAATAAATAAATGCAGCAGCAGCGTACCATTGATACAGTTTAAGAGACGAGATGCCCGTTAGTGGAATTTACGTTCCGTGTAACAAACTCGCGTTATCGACCCCTCGGCCAACCTGACCTGACCTACATTATCATCGTTTAGTTATTCGATTTAGTCGTCTTATTTAACGCGGTATATTCTTCACTTATCCTCCCTCGATTGTAACACGTGTGAAAAACCTACCGTGGAATGATGTTAATTTTTTTTTTAATTTTACAATTCATTACTACCGCATCAGGTTTTTTCATCTCTCACACAGTCTATGAAGATCAATTATATCGTTTGACGAGTCTGATTGTTTCAACGAATTTTCATTTCAATTGCTTTGTCGATGGAAGATTTGTTCAGAAATTCATATTTCAGGTATACAATTCAGGATGACGATGATGACGACGATGATGACGATGAACAACACCAACCTCATCTTCTGTGTTTTGCGCTTTTTTTTTTTTACAGATTCATTCACTTAATATCCTAAAACTCATTTTCGTCAGTTTTTTTTATCGCGATAGTTGGTCTCGAAAGAACGAAGAGTCGAGACTTTTGCCAATTTTCAAATCAAAGATACAACGTAATTAATTGGCAACTGTACCAAGCTCTGATATTACGTACAACAAAGTCGAGGGGTAAAAAAAAAAAACTATATGGAAACAATGTATGTACCATTAGTGAAGAAAAGATAATTCCGGCGACGACATCAACCGTGACTCGAGTATCAAAAAGTAGAACTTGAAACTATCTTCGAAGAGACCGAAATGTGAGAGGAGAATAATTTCACACGATACGAGGAAATCAAAACAAAAATGTAAAAATTGGCATTTAATGTATGTGTACATATGTATCTGTATGTAATGGTGGTTTCTTTTAAAAACTTTTTCTTTCTCCTTACGTACCCTTCGAAGTTTTTATCCTCAAACGAAGCCTAGTGAACCGGAACTAAGATTCTAAAAGAAGACTCATCCGGTTTGAATTCTTCGAACACACTGACCGAAATATATCAAAAACTATGCAAATTGGAAAGCTGTTTTTGGTATCATTTTGCAGATAATCGAATTTTCTATAAAACTAAAAAGTCAAGACTGCCATATACGCAAATGTTCATCTTGTATTCGATACGAACGATACGAAAATGAAACTCAAAAATAACTTTCCAACTTGTATACTTTACGAGATATTTCGGTTCGAGTGTTTGAAAAATTCAAACCGGATGAGTCAAGTTTTACAATTTAGGAATCGAGTTCCGTTTTCACGAGACTTCGTTTGAGGCTGAAAACTAACTTTCGAGGGGTACGTAAAGAAGGGATAAAGAAAAAAAGAAAAAAAAAAAGTTGAATAAAAAAAACCACCCTAGTATCTATAATCCGCGTATAGTAGAAACCTCTTTCAACTATTCATCGTCCTGGTCTAAAGAATTTTGGCTTGTTTCAGGGAGAAACATCGAGCCGTCGGCAATCATTGGGGGAAAAAAAATTCTTGGGGCACGAAATTTACATAACGCGAGAAAAAAGATTTCTAGGGATTTTTTTTTTTGCCACAAAAATCCGAACACGGTAATTGAAGTTCGTAACGTCGACCCAACTTAAAATTGTAAGAAAAATAATGACTACTTCGCAAGTTTAAAACGATCGAAGTGTAGTCAATTGCTCGAGTCGTTACATTAACCTAAAAAATTTCATTAATTTCATTTTGAAAAAGTATCGCGATTACATTCGGATTCGCTACACTACACGAGAATACCATCACAAAATTCTCCACTACAATAAATCACGCACCGCCGCCGAATGCGAGGCAAAGCCAGAAGGATTAAATCAACTTCGGGGATTTCCGCAGACCTCTAGTGACAATAACAGCAGAAAAACGGTGGCGGGTGGGGAAAAAAAAAACAAGATAGAAAAAAAGGAAATCCCTAGGGATCGATATTAAGCAAAGGGCAAATAATCGTTGAGAATCGAAGGTGGAACGAAAACGTCGACGAACTTCACATTGTACGAGAATAAATAAATGTAAATGCGCTAATTGACAACTTGCCTCTGGTTTCTCCGTGCAGGATGAAACGCCGTCGTTGTCGTCGTCCTCTTTCTCCGATTCTCGATAACTTGAACGGGTCGCGCTGCGATTAGCGACATATTCACTTCGTTCATTCAAAGACACCGAGGGTGCGAGAGAAAGAAAAAAAACCCACTCTCGAATATCACGAAATCACCACCAATCCAAAACAGAAAGAAGATTGCAGGTAGCGCGGTTTGTTGAATCTTCGGAACAACACTCACAGAATCACCACCGAAACCGTTGCGGCATTGTCGTTGTCGTTTATCGCGCAATGGCAACAACGATCGTTTCTCATCTTTTTTGCGAGGTTCACTTTTTTTTGTTATTCTTTTTTTTTTCAATCTTTTACTTCGAAATTGAATTTTTATCGCATCAATCCGCGAGTCGTGTATTAATAAAGGCGTTTTATTTTATTTCTTTATTCACCGCAACGATTGTTTTCCGTTCATCGAAACAATCGGCCAACTTCACTCAGCTCGAATTCAAACGCGCGCGTTTCGAATTTCAACGTTCACACGCGAAAAACACCGTCACTCGGCGAAAACACGAAAGAAAGAAAGGAAGTAAAAGAAAAGAAAAAAAAACACACACAGACACACAACTCCCAATAATTCCGCAGGGAGTTTCTTCGCTTCGTTTCTGTTTCGTATTTCACACTGTATCGCCGAAGTTGGTCGGGGACGGACTGATCGAAACAATCTGCCTATATAGGTTAATCCGTTCCGTTTATCTATTTTGTCGTTGTTTAGCAACAGGTTATAGTAATAATGATAATATCAAATACGATAATGATAAAATTCAATCTACAGATTTAACGAAGATGAAACACAATAGGTATAATATCGAATTAACAACGATAATTACAGCGAATAGAAGCGAATATCGTCAAGGCAAAACACACACCGACTTTTCCTTCTCAAGAACTTGTATATTTTACTTAACAGAACGTTCTTCTTCGCTGTACCCTCCCATTCGCGGGATATCATTAGTGTTTCGTTTGTTTTTCCGTTTCGTCTTTGCGTAATTAATCAAATCCGTAGCCAACTTCTTCTTGTTCTTATCACTATTATTATTTTTATTTTCATCACTTGTGCTGCATAAACGATGAATTTCACCGGAGATGTATATATATATATATATAAATTTTACGACGATGAAGAGGAAAAAAAATAGTACCGAAGAAAGAACACACTATGATCAAACACACCGCTATGTATCGAATGAACACGAATGAACACAAGAATAACTCTGCATCAAAACTGTGTTGCGACGATGAAAAAAGAATCGAAATAACCGAAACAGCTGCCGATCGATCAATCCGATGAATTCTCTAAGAGTGGGGATGATTGGACGGTGCATGGAGTAAAAAAAAGCCGGCGTTAGAAAAGCCCCGGGCGATGAACGGTCGTCGATGATGATTCGCTAGTTAAAATCTCGTCGTCGTCGTCGACGTTGTTGAAGGTGAAAAAGGATTCCCCGTTGCTCATATCGAAGACGACAAAGCCGGCTCGAGTCCGAAAGCGTCAGCTCTCAACTCTTCCGGCCTATAAAGGTAAGCAGAAAAATTCGAATATCGAACGTCGAACGCGAGTCATGGGAGCAGAACGACCGCTACCCTCTGTCCCGTAGACGAATCGCACTTAGCTTGAAATATCAACAACATCACACACAGTTGCACAATATCTTCATGCGGTGCGTAATCGTTAGTAATCCGTGCAGATGCAGGTGAAGACAATTTTGAACAACACGCACTCGTCACGTCACAGTCATCACTTGGCTGCTCTGTTTGTTTCTACACGTACTTCGTGTGGTTTTAAGAAAACAGCAAAAAATAACGATTCCTGCCCCCCCCCACCACCGCCACCAACTACCGCCAAATGGTCAGAAAAACATTCGAAACTGTAACGATAATTAAACACGATCGCGCAACAACACGACGAATTATCACCCAACTTACTCCTGATTGTCTACTTCTCCGTCCGCACGCATTCGCGTTACGCTTGAAATTATACGCGCGCCGCGATGCACCTTTCTCTCGACGTACGTACGTCGCGTTGCACCGCAGGTACGAGACTGACGTTCGCCGAGCGAGCCCCCCCCCAGACGACCCAGTCAACCGCCCCCCCTCCCACCTCCGCGCTGCCGCCCGGCCGCAGTCGTGGGGATCGAGTGGGGGGGGGGGGGGGGGGGCAACGGGCGCGACACACGCGCGAGATCGGAGTGGGGAGTGGGTCGCGTGGCGGTCGAGGTGGAGGGGGGACGCGCATGCGCCGAGCTCGCGACTGGCTCATATAGCTTCGAGAGCGAAGCGAACGGTCGTGCAGCGGCGATCCGCGTCGCGTCTCGTCGTTTTCAGTCGCATGTAGGCGGCCGGAGGATTATTTATGCTTACACTCTTTCTCTCTCTCTTTCTCTCTGTCGCTCGCTCTCGCTCTCCGCGCGTTCAACGATCAAGATAATAGGAGGTTTTACAAGGGGGGGGGGGGGGGGGTAAGCAATTACACGATCGCTTTGCCGATTCTGTTCTAGATGTTTTAAGCTGCCTCTGCTTGTTGCTGCTGCTGCTGCTGCTGCTGTTTGCTGCACCCGCAGAAACCGCCCGAAGAGATCGTTTTTTTTTTTTTTTTTTCAACGAAGGGGAAAGACGCGTGTGTCGTGACAAAAAGGATGACGATTTGTGGAAAAATTTTATGTACAATTGATCCTTTCGAAAATTTTTATTTTTTTTTAGGTTATGTCATTGTAAGTTTAACCGTTCGAGAACGTACCGGGTTAATCCGATTGTGAGACCCGTATCTTTTTCTTCTATAACGGTAATTGTTGAGATAATTTCTCTTCGTCCAAAATTTTTTTCTCAGATATTTATGACTGATATGTTTATACTTCTGAACCGCGCTATATTATATTCTAAGAGACAGTGAAAGTATAACACTGAATTTTTTCAGGTACATACATCGGCTTCGTAGGTACATTTGAAACGATATCGCATCAAAAATTGGACAGGGTCACTTTGACCAATATTGTTCTCCATGATCGAAAAAATAGTTGGGTTGAGCGAAGAAATTCGAGCATTTTTTTTTTTTTTTTTTTCGATCGAAAATATTTCATCATCGGTAATTAGAAATTGATTTATTGACGCGAAAACGTTCGCGCGATGATTTTGGCGTGTAAGTCTAGCGTCCGTTGTAGGGATTCATCGGTAATATAAAAAAATCAAATTGTACGGTTTCTTCTTCTTTTTCTTCTTCTTAAAAAAAAAAAAAAGAAAAATTCCTAAAAATCATCTACTCTTCAGCGCGTCACACGAGTCTCCCCCCCCCCCCCCCCCCCCCCTTATCGGCAATTTTTGTCGGGGAAGGAGAAATGGGGGTTAGTTTATTTTTTTCGTTGTCGCAGCATTTTTGTTTTTTTTTTTTCAAACCACACTACACGAACGCGTCGTCCACGAGGCTGAGGTTTCTATATACCTGCGTGGATCCGTGTATATATATGGGTATACCTATGTACATACCTGGAACACCTTATTTCGCGGAAACATAACGTGTTGGATGTAATATCCCGTGATCGGTCGGTTTTATGGTGGAATATTACTGACCGTACACGCAACCTGCTGAGCTCACGGCTTCCGCTATTTTAGACTTGTTTTTTTTTGTTTTTTTTTTTTTTTTTTTTTTTTACCTTAGGGGTGTAATAATAACGTTGAAATGTCGTAGAATCCTGAGAATTTTTAAGGGATTTTCATGTCTCTTGGTAAAACCTTGTGCGACCGTGTATAGGTAAAATTTCGGTTACTTTCACATCGAGCTTTACAGAATTAATCTTGAACTACTGTATTCTAGTTAAAATATGTTTTGAATATCTGTGACAGTTTTCTCCATCCTAAGCCTCTGTAAATAGTGTACATTATCCTTAACTGTCTTATAATTTGGAAAATTTGATATAGCCTAAACCCAATCTTATAAAACATACCTACAAGTCGACAAAGCTTGAACAAACGACGAATAAATAATAACATCCCCAATGATGTTGTGACGAAAATTGTTTCTTCAATATTTGAAATCTTGGAATTAACTTTTCCCCGAAATTCTTTTACGATCTGACAATTATACAACTGCACATTTATATCATATATTAATAATAGTTATTTACAATAAACATTCGAGAAAATGGGTAATTTTTCTTTACATTCGGAGTATCGTTCCGATTTCTACGAAAGCAAACCTTATCTAATAAAACTATGTTTTCATTTATCAAAAGACTCGGAATTCGTGTTGATCGGTGTAATCAAAGTAGGTTAATGAAAAATTCTTCATCGACGATGTCATACGGAATTCCTTCTCACGACTAGTGTCACTGAACAGTATCGCCATCTTGACGAAACTCAACAGCTATATAACAATAATTTAACGGCGCAGACGTTAATTAGAATCGATTCGTATAACGAAACGCTTTCATAAAGCACGCGACAGACTGCAGCGGCAGTAACAGCAGGGTTCCCTCTGTCTGGTAGGAGCATACATACCTATATATATATACATACATATATATATAATATCATAGGTGCACCGTGCATACTATATATTTATACGTACATCTATAATAACGTATATAAATCTATCGAATCGACGAAATGAATATAACGTACGGTGGGTCCAATTCCGAATGATGCGTAAATGCGATCTTTCTTAAAATAATATCGCTTGAAGTTACAAGCCTTCTATGAAGATGAGAAAAAAAAAAAGAAAAAAAGAAGATTCAAAATTTATGAAACAATTTTTTTCAGAGGTCCAAACGCTTGCAAGGCTGTAATGAAAAATCGAATGCTTTTCAGCGATGAATATCCTGGACGCAATTTTTACTGCGAAACGATATGTTTTCCATAAACGTCGTTGTGTAAAATCGACGCGTTATAGATTTGAATTAAAAAAACTTGGCTCGATTGTTTGTAAAAAAAAAAAAAAAAAAAAGAAACGTATTAAAGTATTTATTATAAAATTCATTCGCGTGTAAGATTATCCCCGTTTTGTTTGTAGGTTGACGAAACGGCACGATTTTCGAATAAACAATTACGAAGAAGTTAACGATAACGTGATTTTTTTCCAAAACTCATATCAGTAACCGAACTATTTCCATCTTGTAGGCTAATTTAGGGTTCTAAATTTATTTCACATGCTGTAAGAAATATACGTGAAAAGAAAATTCGACTCGATCGATTTCAGTTTCACTCTTCGAGCTTTCATTTTATTCCTTTCTTGCTTTTTTTTTTTCGTTCACCTGATCGTTCGCACGCCTCCAAAATTTCATACGCGTAGCTTCGAAAATGTTGAAGTTGAGCTTCTTATTGAAAGAAAAAAAAAAAAAAAAAAAAAAAATTGGACACGCTCGTTTTCTTTTTTACCAAAATTAACAATTTTTGTATACAAGATTTGCCCAATCAACGTGAAATTCAACTCACGTTCGCTTAATCGCGACACATTCGATCACGCACCTCCGAACAACACGTTTCTCCGGCAACATCAGCGACAGACGGTAAAAGAAAAAGAAAAAGAAAAAAAAAAAAAAAGCAGACCGTCATCAAAAGTACGATTTTTCGACCTCGAGAAAATATCTTCACGTTCAAAGAATGGTATTTTTTCGCAACGCTTAGTCGTGCGAAAAAACTTCTTTTTCGCACACGTGACTTTTAGTCTTTACCCTGTCGAACGACGACCAAAAAGCAAGAAAAAAAAAAAAAAACAAACAATGCGGAACAAACGTATCTCGGTTGTTTTGTACGAACGTGAAACTGCGTGTAAGTTTCGGTTTGCGAGACACCCTCTGTGCAGGATTTCCCTGCAACGGTGCACATGAATCCAGGAGAACGCGGCCGATGGATCGTCGAGAGGAAAGGAGCGAGAGAGAGAGAGAGAGAGAGAGAGAGAGAGAGAGAGAGAGAGAGAGAGAGAGAGAGAGAGACTGCAGACAGAATGAGATCGGTGTATGCTATATATACCCACCTATACGTGTAACTGCACGTATGCATTTGTATATATATATATATACGTGTGTGTGTGTGTAATATGTGTGTATATATATATATACACACTATATACATAAGAGAGGGAAAACGTAATGGATTAAAAGGGGGTAGAGAGGAGGGCGAGGGCAAGTGAGACATGCACGTGTGTCGCAGCTGTTTAAAGATATGCGCCTACCGCGGCGGTTCTTTCTCTCTCTCTCTCTCTCTCTCTCTCCCTCCCTCTCGAGCTTCTCGTGAAAATTATGGGTATGAATATTCAGTAGAACGTGTAAGAATTAGCTCTCGCGTTTCGGTTAGCACTCTGCATGCACTCGAGGAAAGCGTGTGTGAATTTCGCGTTATAACACGACACACGGGGCATAAATATACAGACGGGTATATCGATCCTGGAAAAATTATGAGAAATATGGAAGAAAGGAAGGAAGGAAGAAAGGAAGTAAGGAAGTTTTCCCCAGCGTTCTGCCGCTTCGGCCTTTGCCTTCCTTCCTCTCTCTCTCTCTCTCTCTCTCTCTCTCTCTCTCTCTCTCTCTCTCTTCGAGATTAAAGATTACAATTAGTTATTCGGTAACGAAGGCATGAGCTGGTACCTTGCCCGCCAATTACCACGCCCCAACCTTTCAGCGGCACCCTGATACCTATACCTACCACCTTACCGTTAGTCTATCTACACCTTACGTCTACCTTAATACCTGCATGCAATGCCGCATGCATACTTAAGGTATCGCTTATTTCCTTACACGTAATAAATATATATATATATATATATGAGTCCTTCGCAAGCGCGTTTCCACCAATTTTCATCCCTGTACGTCTTATATTATTTTTATGATTTAATTCACCGGGCGAAATTCGGACGAAAATATACGTCATTTTGTTCTGGTGCGTGTGGTTTTGTTTTTTTTTTTTTCGTTTTTTTTCTCCAACTCTTCTCGTTCTTCGTCAATTTTCTTCCGATTGTTATATTTATACGGTAACTTGATTTATGAGAAAATTTTCATCAATTATACGTTTCAAGCGACGTGATTATGAAAGTTTTGAACATATCGTTTCTTAAATGAAATTCGAACGTTTGAATATATTCCGTTTTTTTCCACAGCGTAGAATCGTTAATTGTATTGCTAAAGAAACGTGCAACGAAATTCCAACTCAACGTACGAATGAAAAACGACAATGATAGTAATTTACAAGTAACAAGTTTATTTCTTTATTAAAAATAATTACAAAACAATTAAATTTGCCTGGATTATCCGTTTTCAAGTGGTATTCCAGATCGTTTTTTTCCAGTACATTCAGTATTTGTACATAAGTTCGGAATATATTCATCGTTTTAGGATTAGAAAAACGTTTGTTCCATCCATGCAAATTAATTATTTACGTATTGACGAAATAAAAAAAAGACAAAAGTCCGATGAGACACCTCTAAATCTTGAAGGACCGGCCCCTCCTCTCGCGAGGATTATTTTTTGACGTCCAAGTATAGTTTAAGATTGTGTAAAGCAAAAAAAAAAAAATTATCTATTTATTTTGAAACAGTCTATTGTACATATATATATATATATATATATATATGTATATATGTATGCATGTGTCAGATGCACACGTAGGATATATATATATATAAGAATATATACATCACATATAAATTCCCGCACGTACAACACACATCCATTATACGAGGAGCTACACGCGTTATAGGTTACACCGACTCCCTGCATATCCCGTACAAATTTCACCTTATCCGTGTCATCTTGTAATAACTTATTCACGCGATTTTACCTTTGTCATATCTTCTATACATACACGTATGTATACATATACATACACACACATATCCGACCAACGTCAGCGATTCCCAAGAGAGTTTGATGCCCGGGTCATGATTACGCGAAAGTTACGCTTCTCGTGTAATAAATACAAATAAAAAAAAAAAATAATAAAAACAAACAAAAAGAAAACAACAAAGAGAATAATATTAATAATAATAATAATAATAATAAAAAAAGAGATTAGGAACAAGGTGAAATTTATCCGACAACTTTTCCGGCTTCCAGAATTATATCGTATATTATACACATATATATGTATATAACTATTTGCGTCGAAAGAAATGTGAATATTGTGAGCCGTCACATAGCCGCAATGCAGTGAGCAGGTACGTAGGAATATGTGTTATACGTATATGTACAAAGTGAATCGCTAACGACTGAGTAACGGTTTAATGCGCATGCGGTAAAAATTCGAAACGAAAGAGTAGTTGTTTCGTAAGTATTGGAAAGATTTTTGAGGTTATACGCGTACAATAGCGGCGACGCGTAATCTGAATTCACGAATGTTGGTCACCCTGACGAAGCAACTGCTCTTTCGTTATCCGAGTTTCGCGCACGCGCATCGAACCGTTCGTACGTTGGCAAATTAATTTTTTTCGCGAGAAGAAAAACAATACGACATGTGCGAGTGAAAGATAAGAGAGAAGAAGGAGAAGAAGAAAAAGAAAATAAAATAAATGAAGTGACGGAAAAAAAAAATTAAAAAAAAAAAAAAAACCAAGTAAAATAAATGCATTTCGAAAATTAGGGAAGGCGTGGCAGGAGAGAAAGTAAGAGAGAAAGAGAGAGAGAGAGAGGACATGAGACGCGGCGTAAATTGCTAAGATAAAAATAAACCGTCGCGTTTCTGAGCATTGTGTAAACATTGAATCGCTCGTCTAGCTGTGGGAGGATTTCTCGTGAGAATAATATGAACGTTTCAGGACGGCGCGGCTTTTTGGCTCTGATCTTACGGGGTTTTAGGAGGGTGCATGGCTCGAGTCAGGGAGTCGTTGGATCGCTCGTCTTAACTCTTACGGTCTGTGCGGCTTGTGTAACTTCTCAGTGACAGCACAGACGGCAGCGCGTTGCGAGTCCGCTATCAACTACCACCCTGGGATATGGAGGGTGGAAAGTAGGGGGTTTCCACACCCTCGGTCCTCCACTGCACACGTGCATCGCTTCCTTTACATAAAACACGTATTAACGCGAGAAACGCACCCTCCGAGGCGGCGATGTAGACACCCTTGTCACTCGTATTCGCGTTTATGCTGTTGTGATGCAGGAGTGACGATGATCAATGTTGCACGTGTGGATGTGTTGAATTCGAAACGGGCTCGGTGCCATTACTAGCCAATTTCATTACGAGTAATCGAACGTTATACGGTCACAACTCGATGCACAATGAGAGAAATTACGACTGTTTAGGCTGTTGGAAGGTTTTATTTTTTAGCTAAAATATCGGGATCGCTCCAACAGCTGTTTGAATAACCTTCGAAACGCAAGTAACCCCCGAATTCCGCGTGAAGAATTTTTGAAATCCTTTGAAATATTATAAAACCTTGTCTCAAATCGTGCGAAATCCTGTGAAAGCGGATGAAATCTGGTCGAAATCTTTGAAATTTTGGGTATCACAAGATATCCCGTAAATTACCGTCAAATCCTATTAAATATTATGAAATCTTGTGATATCACAAGAAACCCCATGAAATCCTGTGAAATATTATGCAATCTTTTGAAATTAAAAGAAACCCCACGAAATCCTTTGAAATCGTACGAAATCTTGTGAAGTCTTCCGATATTCGTGAAATCTTTGGAATCACAAGAAATTCAATGAAATTCTTCGATAACTTTGAAATCACAAGAAATCCCTCCAAGTCCATGAAATCCTTTCAAATACTGTAAAATCTTGTGAAAACTTGTAACATCTCTGAAGCTTTGAATAAAAAGAAATCCCGTGAAAACAGTGTGTAATCATTTGAAATCTTGTAAAATTATGTGAAATCTAGTAAAAACTTGTGAAAATCAAAAATCTTGGAAATCACAAGGAATCTCATGAAATCCTAAGAAGACTTGCACATCTCTGAAAGATTGAAAAATCAAGAGATTGTTAAAATCTCGTGAAATCTTTTCTAATCCTTTGAAATGGAACAAAATCTTGTGAAATCTTTGTAATCTTTTGAAACCGATTGCAATGAATTGTTTTTTTTTTTTTTTTTTCACTAAAGTCAACAAGTAAAACGGATCGCAGTATACCTGACAAAAATAAAAATCACTCAGGGTTTAAGGAACAAATAATTGGCACAAGCAACAGCAAAGCTTTCGCTGTGAAATCTTTTCGATCTCGAGTGTAGAATCTTTCGTGTGCCAAGGGCAAAGATAGAAAAACGAAGCCAAGGAGCTTAGACCAAAGTTCTGGCGCCGCCGCGGCTCGCTGCAGGGGCGCTTTTTTCGCTCCTCTCTCTCTCTCTCTCTCTCTCTCTCTCTCTCTCTCTCTCTCTCTCTCTCTCTCTCTCTCTCTCTCTCTCTCTTACTACCATGCAGCCCCTGCTTCTCCTCATTACTTAATCATCGCCGATGAAAGCGAACGCAGGAACGGCGGCGCCTGGTCTGGCAACGTGCTCGTTTCTGTATACAATGTACTATACGTACATGTATTGTACAGACTGTGTACAATGTTATACATATATAGACACGCGCATATATATATATATATGTATATGTATTGCATACATCTACATTAAGGCGATGATGCACAATACCTTACATAAGTTATTATACCAGTGTATTCTATGCTTTGCAGGATACTTTGTATATATGTATACATATATAATGGTGTTGAAGACCCGGAATTTGAAACGTCAATTATCGTTTCTCGGTTAAAGTTATACTTAATAATCATAAATAAGAGTAACGTTTTTATTTTCTACTTTATTCGCATGTTAATTGATTAATTTTAAATATTGAATTTCGATTTTTTTTTCAATCTCTCAAGGCAATGAAAAATAACGAAGCTTTTTTTTTGTTTCGAGTCCTTTCACCCTTTTTCCCCTTACAAAAATAAATCCGAAATACGTATCAACGCGGCCATCTATCGTGTAATGAATATCCGATCCGTAATAACCGTTCCTACTTTCTTTTTTTCTCACACTTCCCTTTCATTTCATCAGGCGCAATTGATCAGTAACAAAAATGAAAAAATATAAACTAAAAAATACAAAAAAAAAAAAAAAAAAACATGTAGACGCGGCGAAGAATCGAAAATTTAAATTCCATAGATGTCGCAAGCCTCGTCGGACTTTTGCGTTGTAAAAAAAAGTTTTCACGCCGATAAAAAGGAGTATGCTGTAGAGTGTTCCCTCAAAGTTTTCTCGAAATAGAATGAAAAAACAAATGATGATTTTTTTTTTTTACTTCTTCTTCTTCTTCAAATTCATTAGAACGTTTTTATTGTTATAAAATATCCGGCCAAGAATCTTACAAGTATACCTGCTTATATATGTATGTATATATATATATAATAAATATGATAAATCTTTGGGGGTAAAAAAGTTGAGAACGTGTCGAAGGTATAAATTAGTATTATAGGTACTTTGGGAAAAAAGAATTAATATCGTTCACCCCGACCTTTTCGAATACCCCAGATTGAGGGCCTCGTCGATCCTGACGTGAGAAAAGTTTTTAATAAAACCAGGTATAATCAGGGTATATCTCGGCTCGTTGAAACCCGGGGATGGATGTAAATACCTATATATATATTATTACGTAAGAAAGTGGTTAACCATTGGGAATCCAAATTTTTCCCCGGGACTTGTCTCGGGAATTCTAATCTGCTCGAAAGAAGAACCCGAATCGCCCGCTTTCCAGACTGACAAAAGGAGTTCTTTCTTCTTCTTCTTCTTTTTCTTCTTTTTTTTTTTGTTTTATTCTCTTCTTCCTTGTCTATCGCGGAATAATAACGAGTCCTAATCGGAGGCCGCATTATGGATTTTTCGCTCGTACAGTCCGAGGAAAAAAATGATCGGACGGAGATGAAAATTATTCGGGAAGTGAGAACGAAGTTGATTGATTCGATATTGATTGTTGAAAGAATCTGCACTCTTGATGCGGGAATTTTTATGACTGTGCATTTTTTTGTCGACGGTATTTCATTTCATATGCAAATGAAATACTTGCGTCTTTTTTTTTTTTTTATCCTTCATTGTTGAAGCTGGTTTAAGAATTGTAATCTGTAACGATTTGACGAAAAACATTAATTTGTGTTCAATTGCCGTAAGAAAGAAATCAATCGTCTCCGGCGATTTGTGAAAAATTCATTTGCGAACGGTATGAACTCTGTAATTTCATGAAAATAACGGACCGTCCGATTTTTAATACTTACAAGAACAAAAAATAAAATTGAAATTCGAGAATATTAACATATTTTCCATGTTTCGTAAGAATTGTATAATTCAATATAACTTGATTGAGTCGAGTTGCAATTTTGACACCGTCTCATTCACAAAATTTTGATCTTTTATGTATAATTTGTCGAAACTCTTTACCCGAGACTGTACTCTCCAAGATAAAAGTTAATGTAAATTATACGGTCATTGTGTTAAAAAAATAAACACGAGATTTCGCGAGGATTGAAATTTTTGGAAAAACGAAAAGTACATGAAATCACGGAACATTTTACAGGCTGGCTATTAATTTTTTAGAAAACAATTTCACGATATTTCCAGATTTTTGATGACTCAAGATCCAGTTTTCCTTGAAATTTTTCCAGTTCTAGTAATTACTAAAACCTAAATCGTTCTGCTTACCAACTCTATAATCCATCTTTTTTCTCCGACGTAAGAAAAGTAAATTTTGTAACGTCAAAAAATCGTTTCTAATTCTCACGATAGAAAACCAATATTTAAAATTTTTCTCCATTAGCGAAATAAAAATTCCCTGACAATTCGCGGTTTTCCATGATTTATTTTTAAATTTCCTGATACCTCCAGGGTTTGTGGGCCGCCCTGTTTTTTTCTTTTCGGGTTTATGCGAAAACAGAAAAATTTCAACGCTCTCGGTTTTAAGTGCAACACGGACGGATAATCGCTGGAATATTTGGCAAGGAATGCTGTTGGCACGGATGGTGAGTTTCGGACAAAACCGTGGAAGTATTTAAGGTTAATGAAACAAACGGGATCGGATTTCGAAGGAGAAAAGCCGCGAATATACCTAAACCGTGATTTGAGAGTTATCCCGGGAATGCATCGCACCCCAGCACTCGCTGTGGCACGTGAACGGATATGAGCTTATTAGGATATATGGGGTGTACAGTCAGGTTGAAAAGGTGTTGAAACACAAATTTAATAAAAAATAGGTTTAAACAGTGGCACTAAAGTGTAAGAGAAAATGTCAAAATGCTCAAGTTCAACAAACGCCGCATTACATTTCATCGAATGCGGTTCGATTCTACAGAAATAAACTCTACAGAGAAAATGTTCTACAGAATTTGTTCTACGGTCTCGATTCTATAGAAATATTTCTCTACAGAAAGTAGTTTTAAATTCACATCGGAAATAATTCTGCATTAATTATTCTACAGAAGAATCGTTCTACGGAATATATTTCCACATAAGATTCTAATTTTGCAGAATAAATTTTCTGTAGAATAATTCTCCTGTAGAGCAATTCTCCTGTAGAATAACTCTCCTGTAGAATAATTTTTCTGTAGAATAATTCCCCGGTGGAGCAATTCTCCTGTAGAATAATTCTCCTGTAGAATAATCACCCTGTAGAATAACTCTCCTGTAGGATAATTCTCCTGTGGAACAATTCTACTGTAGAAGAATCTATGCAGGATTATTTCGGATACTAATCTCGAATTCTTTTCCGCAGGGAAATATCTTGTAGATACGAGTTTGTAGAGTATATTCTGTACAACATTTTCCCTGTAGAATTGGTTTCTGTAGAATCGATCCTCCTCACATTTTCACTAAATCATAGAAATGTAGTTATTCTATTAATTCTTTTTTTTTTTTATGAATCAGATTCAACTTGATCAGTTTCGCTTGCCTCGTTTAACTTTTGATTTTTTTATATTTCTGATTCGACACATTTTCGACTTGACTGTACGTCCCATAAATCCCTGTACGGTGAATTCTGCAAAAACACGCGTGGTGAAATAAAAAATAAAGCGCAAAAAGGAGGATCGTGATCACAGGTTATTTCCCGAAATTTTAGAGCATAGATTATTCTTTGAATCTGATGAATATCTTTTAAATCTTGTTTGAAAATATCGTGCGAATTGTGTTTGATTTGAAAAGTTTCCATATTTTCTGAATTCCTTCGAGAGCTCGTTGAAATCATATTTAAAATTTGTCGCCGTTTTATCACGAATGACAATTTTCAACAATTTTATTATAACAGATCGTTGATAACACGAAACTGACATCTCTTGATATGCTTCTGCAGAATCTTTCTTGATTTATTTGTAAAATTTCTATATTCCAGGAAATCGTTAGAAAATACCCTTGAAAACTATGAAATCAAAGGAAACAATCGAAGCCACAAGAGAAATTTTTCTAATACTTCTGAAATCTTTTGCACAAGTATAAAATTTTTGAAATCCTGCACAATGCAGTGACTTAATTTAGCAGAAATATTCTGACATTAAGTGAAAAAGAAAAAATAACTTTCCCTGATCTATACGAAATTTCGTAAACTCCATCGCTGTTATTTGTAATACTAGAACCAGTTATAATAATCTTGCCAAATTTGACTATATTTTTGTACATAATATTATCTAATTAATTATCCCTCCAAGCACTTTCCTGCAAGCATCGATTTCCAGCCGTTCGCAGAGCTCAAGAATTTATTCATAGTCAGAAATTAAGTGAACAGCTCATTCTTATACCGTCGATTTATAAATACACGAATCGTTAGGAAACGAAATTGTAAAAGTAGAAACCTAAGTATAGCATCGAGCTGCATCCGCAGCATATTTTACATTCCGACAACGAATTAAAGGGTTCTAAATTTGTTCCTTTTATCTAATACGACGCAGAGAATAATTATTGCTTAGCTATATCTTTACTATACGTATGTATCTTTTTTTTTTAATAAGAAAAATAAAACCGAAACTTCAATATTTTTTCCGACAAATTTGTCGTCGCGGGAAACTTCGCGTCGCTTCAACAAAATACTCTTGTAGATTAATTAGTCGCCATTCATTGTCAGATATTCGTCTTCTCTACAGAATTTTCAAACATCTACATTCACGTGTTCGTGACACGGCGTACAAACGAAAAGTTTTTTGTTCGGAGTTTCGAATTAAAAAATGTTCGACATGTTGACTCGAAATTTTTGTATAAAATTGTCTATTCAATGCGATGACTTTATTTGCGATTATAAAATGTAGATTGCCGTTCGAACTTTTTAAAAATCGATAATTGATCAAATTCTTAGTCAAGGGGTTAGATGAGTTTTAAAGAACAAAAAAAGACATGTTTTCTCTATTTTTTTTTTCGAAATAAAGTATTCTATTTGAACATCAAGCACATAAAAGAACAACAGTTGATAAAATATTCATTCAAAAATTTTGAAAATTCAGAGGATGCTTGAAGTTTGAATAAAATAATTCTTTCATTGTATTGAAAAAAAATTACAGACAATATGTCTTTGTTTTCCCTTCAAAAGCCTTAATATTTTGCAATCAATCTACATTCTTTCAAGTGTATTTATCGGTTTCTTATTTATTTATTTTTTTTATTTTGAAATACAGGCGGATATTTTTATCCGAAAAATCTTCACAGCCTTCGTCAAGTTTCGGAGGTGCAATTCTGACAAAAGTCGATGTATGTGAAGCTCGCATCTCAAATGTTAGGTTCACACGTACAGAATTAAGCCTACGATGTCGAACAATCCCTTGGAAACTCCGAAATGACATTTACAATCGTATTACATGGGTTTTGTGCTTATAATTTATTTTCTGAACTTATCTTAGAACTGTCGACAGAACGTGTCTAGACAGTAGAACTCATCGGATTGCTACTCCTCTGTAGTCAAATATTTTAAATACGATGAGACGCTGACGTGTCTTTTGAGAAGTTGGTATCTCATTTTTTTGAAAGACAATTCAACCCTTTACGGTACAGCGTCTCGTATGTGAGACACATTTTTTTAATCTGTTATTCAAGAGTTGTATTCAATTTTTGAGATATCACTGTCTTTTTTTTTACATAATTGGACTTCTAAGATGAAAATTTTGACGTTTTAAGAGGCATTATGACGATTCCGCGAATATGGTGAGCCCTATAAATAAAGTGTTGAAAATGCTTGTTTTTACGGAATCGATGTAATTGTGGGAAAGTTATGGGGACTAGAAAAGTGGGACTCGATAGTCCTTGAATTTTGGGGTCGTTAAAAACGAATCTAACGTCAAAAATTTTAAATTCGACATAGCGGATCCAGTATGGCGGACTGAAAATATAAAAATTGATCCGATTCGTTTAAGATTTATTACTCGGGGGTTTTCGGGGTCGCTGAAAACGAATCCGAGGTTAAAATTTCTAAATTCAAAATGGCGGATCCGATCACGTTTGGTGACCCACAAAACTCCTGAGAGTGCATTTTAAAGCCATTCCAATCACATTCACATTTTCAGTCCGCCATATTCGATCCACCGTTTTGAATATTTGAATCTTCTAAGATCAGGTAGAGAAACCTTATACCGGGAAAATCTCTTGAAACTTGAGAATCAACCGCGCATGCGCCAAATAATTAAATCTCATTGGTCGGCGAAATCTTCCCGCAGCGATATTTTTGTCCGCGATGCAGGCCGGCCAACTTACGCAAAATGTGTACGTTTGAATTTTCAAAGAGCGTAAGCATTAAATTCCGACCGTTTTTTTGAAGAATCAACTTTCCGACCCAATAACAAATGCTTCCCAAACCTTTCCGAGTCACTACCTCAATTATTTAAGATTCTAACCTCGAAAATTCGTGTCAACTACATCGCCGGCAGAAACAGAGTTTGACAGCTGAAAACTCGGGATGTCCAGCCTGCGCGATCAGCCGATAAAACTCGCGCATGCGCGGTTGATTTTCAAGTTCCAAGAGATTGTTCGGGTATATCAAATTTCAAGGAATTTGACTGCAAGGAGAAATGTATGCTTCAAAGGGCTGTGGGGCTAAATCGAAGGAACTGTTGTTAAAACCTACCAGGAGCTGCAGAACAATAGTGTTGTAAAAAAGTAAATGTGGAGGTAATTTGTGAGATTCTATCACATTTGATATTCTAGGTTAACTGCCATCAAAAGTCGAACTCTGCGTGAATCGGATGTCGGTTTTATGTTATTGGAATTTTTCTCCGGCCCCGATATGTCCTAGGGAATATTGGACTATTATAATGGATAACGGGTGTCGACAATCAGGTGTCCCGAAACATCACAAGTAAACGCAAGGGATTTCGTATTACGTATCAGGTTTGTGGGCTCGATACGTGGTCCGAATAAACCCGACGTCACTCCGTCGCGACGTCGGCGCCGCAATTCACCGGTTTCTCCCAAAGGATCGCAGTGGACCATCGCCCACTTCACTTTTCCGAAAATGTCCTCATGATGTCAGAGGCTGATTTTCGCCGCCATTGTACCACCGCATAAATGAAATTTTTAATTTTAATGGCGGGAGATTGTAATTCTCAGGCATTCAAATTACTCATGTCACATAAACTGATTGAACTTAATCAATAATATATACTTTTTTTATCATCCACACGCGAAAATACACGATCAACGGTCAGCTGTCGGTCTGGTTGCATTAGTTTGATTTTTGTCCACCAGATGACGCTGAGCAAAGCGACAATTCCAACACCCATCGGGGTGATTTTTTGCAATGTTTTATTCATCAATCGAAACATTTAAACGTTGGTTTCATTCAAATACAGCTAGTACATCAAGGAATCATCCATTTTTGGGAGTCGTTTTTACCTACTGGGTGTTGTTTAGTAGATAAATAAAAAAACATGTGTGCGCGTAGGTTTTAGTCTACTGTAATGTATTACAAAACAGATTAAATCGAAGAGACTGACCTGGGACATATGCGTTGTCAAATCCAGAGATTTCAATTAATATTCAATGATTTCCCGGCATTCTAAATAATTTCTAACAATTCCCAGTGATGTGTTGTGATTTAATGTGATTCTGTCCACTCCGGAAATTACTAGAAATAGTCTAAAATGCTGGGAAATCGGATTGGAAATCACTCGGTACACTGGGAATTAATGAAAATGAGATAATCGAGTAGAAATCAATAGAATATGCTCAAAATCAGTCCCAATCAATTGGAATCATCCATTTGGTTTCCACGATGTGGATGGTTCTTCAAATTTTTCGTAAATCGAACCATACCGCGCTCTGTTTATATTCGTACTTTATTTTTCAATTGATTTCCCCTTCAATTCTAAATGAAATCAATTTTCAGTTGCGAACAGTTCGGAACGCTTAAATTACTACGAAGAAGCAATCGCCAATCTAACGTATAAAAATATTATAAAGATGTAAAAAGAAAATCCCGAATTTCGATTAAAATCAATTGGATTTCGTTGCGTTAGAATTATTCAAAACTCACCGCGATATTCTTTGACCGACGGAGTATGAATTTATAATCTCCATAACCGCTGCCAGCCCGTCATTGAAGATTATAAATGGCGGATGAATGTCTGCGGTGAGAGAGATGATAATAATCAGCTTGGTATATGAAAGGACAACGATCCATGCAGGATATTAATCATCCGAAAAATGATAAAAAGAAGTAAAGTTATGTTAATTTTAACAGTTTGCGAACCATTTCCTCCTCCCTTCCTTACCCCTAGAGCCCCGCGAGACTGTGATCCGCGCAGATAGCTAATGAATATATAGAAAAGTGGCGGGGAATGGGGGTGGGTGGGGGGGTGAAAGGCGGTGGAAAAGTTGGTGGTTAAGAAATTGGGTATGGTGCAGGTTGCCGCGGGGATCGCTGTCCTTATCAAAGCCGCATGGCTGCTGCCGCGTGGATCGGTGGGGGGGGGGGGGGGGGGGGGGGGAACCGCGGCGAGTTCATGGATTTGATAAATGCCGTGACATCACGAGAGCAATTATCTGCCCCACCTCAAGCCGACGCGCCGCGGGTTTCGGTGTAATATATAAAGTCAGAGCGCGAGACTCGATTTTCAAAATCCGCATTCATCATTGCCTTAGTTTGCCTTCCGAAACTTGCTGACTTCATCCTTTGCCGTATAATTATATTATACAGAGAGTGAATTCCTATAACGACTGTACGATTCGTGGTCTGATCCATTTTAAGGTTATGTGATACTCCTACCATTACCGATCGAGCAAACTGACCCTGTTTCTTTTTTGCCAGGGTGACCAAACGTTGTAAATTTCGACCACAGGTCACCGCGAAGTATGTAACGTCAAAAATGTTGACAGTTTTCAGTGGCAGTTGTTCTCAATTCAAAACTGTGAAAATTTTTGAGGTTAGAGTTAGTTGGTTATCCTGGCAAACAGCCGCTCTCTCATTGCCGCGCATGTGCATTCAATTTTAAAAGATGACGGACCATGCACTTGTTAAAAATTCACTTTGTATATACATTCGACTACTAGCCCGTTTCGGCTCGACCCGCCAATATTTTCGAATGCTTTTTGCGGCAAAACTATTAGACGTAGCCACATGCCCTCGCAGAATTTTTTGTAGGGCTCGCGGAAATTTTGTCAACTCCTGAACACAAGTTTCCTCTACTTGTATAAGACTTTGGTCAGCGTTTGCATAAGTGTGTGAACCCCTTCCGGCTTGGCTTACGAATATCTTTATATCTCTAACGTTGTATCTCTATTTGACCTGACTTAACCTAAACTAACCTAAGGTAACGTAACTTAACGTAACCTAACCTCGTTTACGTTAATGTGTGACCACGTTCCAACTTGGCTTACAAATATCGTTATATCTTCAAAACTATTGATTTGGTCGTAACGAAGTATAGCCTCGAACCTGACCAGACGTTGTAGCTATCAATAGAAAAGAAAAAGAATCGAGATAGGTTCAGTAGTTTTAGAGTCATGAGACGAACATGCGGATAGACAGACGGAGAGATGTTGAGTTTTATAGACGTAGAGAG
The DNA here is from genome assembly GCF_021155775.2 of Neodiprion pinetum. Classification (NCBI taxonomy): domain Eukaryota; kingdom Metazoa; phylum Arthropoda; class Insecta; order Hymenoptera; family Diprionidae; genus Neodiprion; species Neodiprion pinetum. Next base: position 20,034,076 of record NC_060238.1, on the reverse strand, counting down.
AAAAGAGAAGAGACGGCTGCGAAGCGCGATATCAAAACCTGTCAGACGCTTCCAGGGCGAATTATAGGTTGAATAAAAAGTTGGGACAAGAGCAGAAAAAGAAAACCGTTGATAAAAATATCCGGTAATGTCACTTGTCCTATACTCTGGTTGTGCGATACGAATGAATTCTAGCGAATTCGAATGGCACAAGTTAGAATATGAACGATTTGAGAAATGGGATTATAACTAAAGCCTTAGAAATGATCAGACTCTGGTGTTTCTTCGACGATTCTAATGTTTTTGGGGTCATTCTGTCCGGTGACCAGATGTCCATGAATTGTCTGGAAGGGAAATACTAGTAGAATGTTACGTCATCATAGTAGAGTAAACGGACTTTCCTCTATTCTTAACTGTTGATTCGGATCCATTCGTCCGTAAAACAGGAAATTCCACAATGAATCTGAAAGTGAAGAAGGTTCGTTTGATCAGAGCGCTCAGGAATTTGAGAAACTTTTTTATTACTCTTGCAGAATTCGTGGGAATCGACCACATTCCATTACTTAAACCATGGTGTCGTAATTTCTGTGCATACGCTATTCGTTTTGAAATCACAATTCTGCATCGAACATCATCAACCACATCCGTTGTGGGATCAATCAAATACCGTAGCAAAGTTAATTGAACTACCGGTACGTCGCATAAGAGCTCGCGTAATTACAACGTCAATTTACAGCTGGTTTAAAATGTCACGTCCAATTCAGAACAATGTGAATATTAATCAGCATACCTGCCGTCTGGTACTGAGAGATTTTACAACCAATGTTCATGCAATTGTTGTTACAGATTTGCTCAGTAATGCCCATGAATAATATTATATGTATGTCACATTAATAGAAATCGATGCTTTAATTATATTACAAAATTTGTGAATATTACGAAACGTGAATCCAAAGTCTAACTGACAACAAACTGAAGTCTTTAAAAGTCCGATGATTGATTTTTTTTCCATCAGGATTTTCTCAACAATTGATTCATCGGAACGAAATCAAGTGTTAGAGCAAGTAGTTATTCACGTTTCGAATTGAAATTCAGACTGATTAATATCGGACGAACCGTAGCGTCGATGCGATCAACCGAGCTAATTACTGCAACGGACACGAGCCGTTTTTTCCTGGGTAAAATAAATCGGCCACGTCGCTGCATGCTGCCGAAGGTTTATCGCCGAGTAGGACGACGCAATCCGTGCAGTTTCCGGCTAACCCCTAAGCAAACTATTCCACATATATATACTCCCTTCCGGCGATGACGGATGCAGATGAAACGTCTGTGAAACACCCGAAACGTATCGTCGTCCCGAGTTACGCTCACAGTTTCTACGAGTGCAGTGAACTCCTTGGGACCCTGAAACGCCGTCCGCTTCCAAAAATAGAGACAGAGGGAACGGACAATGCTGCACGTCCCGGCGACAAAATGCCCGAGGGAAACCCCCTTCTTCATTGATTTTTTTTTTCTCATTCGAAAAGACCGCTTCGGACTCCGAGTAATATGCAAAGTGCCCGCGAGTAGATGCGAAGGATGGCCAATCGCCCTAAGCTTCAAAAATTACAGGCTAAAACGTTCCGTTTACGCTGAATACGCCACTTTTTTCTTTTTTTTTTGTTTGTTTAGTCTTTTAGGAAATAGATATACTATCCAAGAATACTGTTTCCAAATTGGAAGTCATTCGGTTCAGTCGTATTTGAGATTATCGTGTCCGCTCCATCGTGAAAAAATGTTGAAATGAATTTCGATCTACATACTTTTGCATAAAACATATCCCAATGTATAACTGATTAATCGTCAAGTTATAAATTCCCAAAATTCAATCAATTTTACAGTCATACAATTGTATATTACAGTCACGTATATGATTTTCTCAACTTCAAAGAACAGGAATGCACCTCTGCAGTACGTCACTCCCATTTATTATACTTTTCAAGCGCTCCTTGTTTTTGTCTCATTAGTAAAATGTCGTGATCGAGCTGAAGTGTTCGTCATATTAGAACTGAAGGCACACTTGACTTGAAGAATCGAGAGCCATTCACTCAAGTGTGTCATAAATTTGACAGTTCCAAACGAAAGTGTAAATCAAATGAACTTGGACGACTGAAATGTTCTTTGAACTAAGTAGGAATCAATTGAGGTAGCTGAAATCATTGGAAACCATTGCGAGTTATTTGGGAAATCAGACAACAGCGTTAATGAAATAGCGTGGCAATCGTTGTTAACTATGGAAATCGTTTTACTTTCATATTTTTTGATAAACGCCAAGTGATTTCCAGTTTTGGGTGACATTGAAAATCGCTCATGTAACAAAATAGAACACCAATAAAATATTACCGGATTGGAATCAATCGTGTAATTTCCACGAGCGAATGTCCCGTCGCGTCGTAAAGAATTTAATTCACATGATTTGACGATGAGTTTGCTTCTGACTTGAATTGATTTCACAATTCCTCGTCAAAATGCCTTACCGCCAAGAGTTCCGCGAGCTTGATTTCTGCTCTTTTTGGCACACTTAATTCCGGTTAGCTTCCGAAGGGTGTAAGGCGTGCGTTGGAAGGTGGACCGCAAGAATTCAATCAAGTTAAGTATAATCAAGTTTTCGTGCACGGTTGACTCTCGAGTCGAAGGGTAGAAGGGTAGAAGGTTCACCTGCGGAACGAATGAATACAACTGGGAAACAATCAGTTTAAATATTCATGTACGGCATAAAACGGCGGGGTGGGATATAAAAGAGGGAAGTAGAGGCAAGTAGAGAGAGAAGGGATGAAATTCCCGTTCTGTTTCTCGAGGGATACTTGAGACAAACAGCTTTTTGTTCTGGCTGTTCTGAAGTTGAGCGCACACCGAGCCGCGCGCACGGAGCCTCTTGCTAACTACTCTTCTGGACCATTCAAAAGATAAATTCTCCAACTTAGCCCCGTGCCCCAAGTCGCGTGTTACCCTTCGTTCTTCCTCCCCATACCTCATCTTCCGGAAGTTGCGATCATTCATATGGGGGTCGTGCACCCGCCTCGCGACTCGCAAGTTACCATCCGTGATAAAAAGCGTGCTCCACATCCATCACACGAAGCGTTATAAAACAGCGTCTGCATCATTCGGGGGTGTAATTTGTACCGCAGACGTCGTCTCGTGCGATACATGAGGCGTGATACTTCGTCAAGTTCAAACCTACGTAGGGTCTTTGGGTTAATAGATTTCCTCGGTATAATCCGGTGTATTGGAATGGAAACATTTGGCGTTACAATGCGCGTCTTCGTAACAGAAGACCGAAAGCCAGTTGAAGAAGAAAAAAATACATAAGGGTGGACGAAAAAAATGGAGAGTTAATTCGACGAACGAATCAAGAATCGATCAGAGATTTCCCCGGACTTTTCACTGGATCACAGATATAGGTGTGTACCCAAGGCTGCGAGGTGGTAAGCGCACACCGACTTGGGAGACATATAACACCATGAGGAGTAGTCTGGCTGGCCGAGGCTTAAATTGAACCCCAACTAAGTCGCGACAACTTGGAAGAAGACGAAGAAGTCTACCGTTGGGACTGAAATACACGCGTCTTGGTTGGCGCTCAGGGCGCGGTACAGTGTAACTATGTACCAAAGGTAAATATAGAATAAGAAGAATGAGAATAAGCGGTGGCGGGGTGAAGGATGAGCGGGGAATAGAATAGAACAGAATAGAATGGAGTAGAGTAGAATAGAATAGAATAGAATAGAATAGAATGGAATGGAATGGAACGGAATGAGAGAGGAAAAGTGCTTATGCAGCCGGGGCGAAGAAGCGGGGGAGGAGACTCTCTCTCCTAAAGTGTGTTCTGCTCTCTCTGCGTTTTTCTAAAATCCCTTGGCCATCGTCTAGCCCTCTCGTCCGTCTCTCTCTTTTCATCTCCTTCAACAGAAGTCATTGACTGCATCTCCCGGACCAGCGGCTCTCAACGAGATGCACTTCACTTATTGCACCTTGGACTGAACTGTGATTCGTTGAACAGGTAATAACAACGTCGCGGTATTCAACACAGTGGTGGACAGAACCACTGATCAAACAGTAATTGTGACACGTTGGACTGACCGAAGCGACTGCTTTTGTAGTCGACCATCCGAAACTGTCACACTTACACAACCGGCGAACTCTTGAAGGGTTCGAGTTTAGGAAGAAGGTTCACTTCTGTGGTGTACCGTTTATAGTTGAAAAGTATCTCCTTACGTTTCTCAACGCTTGTATTCGCTTCACGTATACATGAGATACGATATAGTGAAAGAGAAGAGAAACAAGAAGAAGAGGAACAAAAGATGACGATGTGGGATCCGATACGCGATCACGTGTGTACGTGAAACATGATGAATTTTCTCACTGTGTAGTAATAATTTCATACAGGAGTTTCTAAGGACAGAGTTTGGTCTTCCGGTAGCACAGTTGTCCACGGATTTATGTTCAGAGTCTCTCCGGGGGACTGGGGGATATAAAATTTCCTGACAATTCCAGCCTCTTCACTCTCTCAGATACCGACCAACGCTTTTTTTCTTTCCTCGAAGAAAAAGGAAGTACCCTAAAACGCGCAGTGTTTTACGGTCGCATAAAAATTACGTAGTTTTCGATTTTTGGCTTCTCGACCTTGGATTCTAGGCTTCAGGAATATGAAGATCGTCATGATTGCTGGTTACCATATCGACTAGTCTCAAATCTTTATGGTGAAAATAAGTATCAATCCATGAACTCCTCGTATTCTCATCATCTAAAAACAAATGGATCATATCATTGATTGATCATTGCCAAAGATCGATAAAAACTGAATTCCCAATGACCATACAGGAAGCTCTTAACTGATTTCAGGTGACGTCTGGTACTGTAAACGCTATCAACAAAAACACGTCCCAGGAAAACGACTCTAACTTGTTTACCATTTACAACTTTCAAACAAAATTTTCACACAATGTAGATAAAATGTCATACTTTAAAAGATACATAATGGTTGTTCTGTATTATAATATTGAATAAAATTCTGTTTTATATACGAAAAAAAGTCTTAAACCTGACCCTAGTTTTAGTCGTCCCAGGTACACGTAACCCCTCAAGGTGTGGTCAAAACCTCATCCGCTGGAACCGATCATCAGTGAATAACGAACCGTCGAACACGTCTTTGCAAACCTTCTCCCGTGGATATTGAAGAGCCAGGAGTATTAGTTGCACGATATTTCGTCCGGCCATATTTGGGCGTAAATGGTCGGTCGTAATTCGCGAGTCACAACGAGCGTATAGCTTTTCGCCGTAGGGTTTTAAGGAGCTCGAATGAGTTGCAGAGAGCTCTCTACTTCCGTCGACGGTGCAGCAGCGGTGCAAAGTATCGGACATCCGGCGCAGTTGCCGAGGAAGGATTCATTCCTGGTCCCAAGTTAAGAACCCCGGTGTTTTCCCCCTTAAGGGTAGGGAGGAGGTAGTGGAAGGACTCCTTTTATTTCGTCTGCTCCGCTATTTCTGGCCATCGTCCTAGCGACGACAAACGTGGTCTAAAAGTAGGAGCCTTGCTGCCTTGGACTGAGAAGTCGTGGCCCACCATCCGGTTCTTCGCTAAATCGTTTCCTATTTCTGTCGCCCTCCTTCTCCTCCTGCTCCGCATCCTCATCCTCTTCCTCGTCCTCCTGATTCTCCAGCTCCGCGAAGCCTCGAACTCGGCTGGTAATTGATATTATCGCAGACAGCCTTAATGAGCTGTCCGTGGCACGACTTGAAGTATCCACAGGGGGGCGGGCGTCGCCGTTATCTCGACACGGATGGCACGCCCCCTGGTGCAGAAGAACGTGTGGGCCACTCTCCAGCCGCATGAAAGATACAAGGCTGATAAGGCTAGTCGCGGGATATCAATGACCGGCTTCGAAGCGCGGTGGCAGACGGGCGGATTTTTATCTCACCGCATCTTCATCCTCGCGGTAAATCGAACGGCCCGTTAATTTTCAATTGAAATTGTCAATCGGACTCGTCGCCTGACTTTTGCCAAGCTTTTTCTAGTCGGTTTTTGACGCAAAGATACGAATCGACACCCGGAACCCTGCTGTTTACCATGATTTATCGACTGGTATAACTTGACTTTGATAAATGGGAAACGGAGACTCTGTCGCGTTGCAATTGTTTACACCGGAATACCAATTTTCGTATCAATTATACGTAGTTTGGGAAATCATTTGGCAACAGTGAAGAACTGTACTACTCGATGTACAAGCTTGAAAATCGATTGAAATCGGATTTACGGATGTCCGCATAAATTCGTGTAAGCCTGAAACGTTTGACAGTCACTTAAATCAACTGTAACTCATACTTTTATTGAATATTGACAGTTGTTTTTAAAATCCTCCAAAGTCATTCCAAGTTCTTAAAGTCAATTGAAGTCTCCGAAATCTCTCTACACGTTTTGAAGTTTTCTGAAATCCTCTGAGATCATTCCTGCAGCTCTTGAAATCTGAACAATGATGACCTCATCTTAATGTAGATAGAATCACGTAACCTCAAGTTACATCCTCACTGTTCGTGAGACCATGACTATGCGAACTGATTGATCATATAATCGAATGTTTGCCGCGCAGAATAGACGGCGTAAGATATTTGAGTTGGAGTTATGATTAGCGAAGCTTCTGAGAAATATACCTGATGTTAAATGCAAACATTGGTATTTCTGCAGATGAACATTGAAAGGCGATTTGCCCAAGCTAAAGGAAACTCCAGGCATTGACCAACAATGCAAACTAATAATAACCAGGTTAGTAGTCACTGGGCAGATGGTGGATTGCCTAGCTCCGAGTTTCCCGAACGAGTTCCATAGTCCACCTACTCCCTGGTGTAGTCATCTTCATGGCGGATCTGAATCCGATTTTTCAGAGCTTGTTTCTGTTTCCCCAGCCACTCGGGTTGAGCCAGTCAAAGTCGAGATCCCAAGGATTTGAATAACACGCTTTCTTCTCCGGTATAAGGAGAGGAGAGAAAAAAGGAGTCATTTTTAGGTCAGGGTCTTGGGATTTCACCGGAATGGTTTTTCCGAGGTGCAGTATTTCGGGGAAAAACGAGAAACCCGGGCCACGGGTCAAGTGACCCTTCCTTTTTCCCTCGCATCAATGTACCCACGGTCAAAAACGTGTCGTTATTATTATTATTATCACGAATATCATTATGCTCCACCTTTTTTGTTGCCACCAACAAGGAGAAGGACACTGTTAGTGAAAATGGGAGAATTAGTCGTTCTACCACTGAGCGGATACCTACCTGACTTTGGGACTCCAACTGAATGAGAATGATTTCAATGCAACTCCAAGTGAGTTGACGTCCTTTCAAAAGAATACATCACCTTTACCGACATCTCGTGATTCGTAATGAACTGTCAAGAGCTTCCAGCCGGTGTACTTCATAGTTAGGGTACTGTTGGAGAGTGATAAGTGAAGAAGGCTCTGTAGTACAATGACAAATGTTATGTGGAAAACAAACGAGACGATTTAATCCATATTCTTTACACACCTAACCCAGAGACTTCGTAACGAGTCTCTGAATCGCATCACGTTTATCAACCGTCAAACAAGGTATAGTACGGCGTTCCTTCTCTTTTGTAACTTTCGTGGCTGTAGTTGAGGATTACGTTAATGCCGGGAGGAGACGCAATGTCTAATTGCAGAACCTTTGAAATCTCACCGAACAAACACAGATTGCATATACGTTTGAACGGACGATCGATTTTCCATCGTTAGCAGGGCATTAGATTAAAATAAGTACATGATCCGGTTTCGAATGGCTCTGTATCAGCCGGTTAGAATTACCGACTGGTTTCATATCGGTTATGCACGTTTCGATTCGGCCGTGTCTCAGTCAGGCTGGTTTTAATTGGGTCACTTTGTAATTGAGTTCCTCCAAATTCAACGAAATACGTCCACTGAGAAGGTCAGACGTCTCGGGTGGGGGTCAAGACTTGGAAGGATCAATATTTGGCATGGCCGATACATCGAAACGTCAAACGTGCGAAAATAAAAAAAGGAAAGATGAGTTGTTCTAAATCTTTGTTTTTTTTTTTAAGTGTCACTGATTAGTAGTCCTACTAATTCATTCTAACCAGTGACACTTTCAAAAATCAAGATCTCGAACAATTCATCTTCCGCTATTTTACGTTCGCATGTTTGAAATTTCGATATATCGGCCATTCCAGATATTGATCATTCAAAGTTTTGACCCCCATCCAGACATACAGAGGCTAGTCGATAACCATACGGACTCTTTCTTCGCAACGCTCCGACATATTTTATGTGGGTCTCATCAAAGTGATCAGCTTTAAGTAATTGATCAAATTCCCGAACATGACGCAGGTTCGTTTTAACCAAACCAGACAAATATTCTCCATAAGTTAATCAATTAGAATCACAGGAATGAACTTTCTCACTTCATGGCTTCTATCGCGAGATTCACTGTTTGTTTATTTATTTTTAGCTGTTTCAGCTTGGTCAAGACAAGCTTACCGATTTTCGATGACGATGATCGCGTGATAAAAATTGTCATTGCTTTGCCAATAATTGCATAAATTTCAATTTTTCAATGAGGGTACAGTATTATGTAAGACAGGATGAAATTGATCGCCTTGAAAAATCGTGAAACCATTGAATCGATGTCCTGATTAACTTATTACCTACGAAAAATTAACGTTTCCCTCAAGCGGTGAAAACGATTGATAGAACAGAACTTAATTGGCTTTATTTATAAATAAGTGAAGACTTGAGTATTAATTCTTTAAAGTAAAGCATCTAAAATGGTGAATTAATTTTAATTAAAAAGTTAATAAATGTGTCGCAAGTAACGAGTATATTTGATTTGTCACTATTTAACAGGGGGAACTCGCGTGCGTTAAATTGACGTTAATTCTCGAGTCTTGAAAAAATTTTGGCACGTTTGAAGAATATGAAAATTAACATATACGTATTACGTGCCCTGAAAATTCGTCGCATGTTTAACTGCAGTAATAAAAAATGCGAGTTTTCTTATTTCGCAAGTTTGTTTTTTGTTCTTATTTTTTTCATACCCAACGATTACATTGCTTGTTTTTTGTTCAAGGTACTACACAACACCCACACAAGACTGGAAATAATCGACGATTTAACCCAGGAATGAAAATTGCATATAGTAGATTTATATACCCTCACAAGACAGTACTTACGGTTCCTTTCCGAAATTCTGTGAAGAGACTGGAATAAGCATACATGATTTTTTACTTAACATGTTGGATACTCGAGTGGAAGAAAAGAAAATCACCATCCGTGTAACATCTCTGTAAAGACTTGAGAGTTTAAAAGCGAGAACTGAGCTTAGGTCGGTATAAGCGATATAATGCAAGAATTTACTTAAAACTACACGTCACTGGGTAACGTTAAAGTAAGCAATCTACAGATAATCAGAGAAATTGACAAATTCGGTAGTCACGAGGTCGCTCAAAAATAGGGAATTAATTAATTACCGAAACCATGCAGTCACACGACGGCTTAACGCAACTCAAAGCCGTGGACCATGATTCACACAAAAACTGGCATCACACGATGCAACGAAGAAAAGATAAATTTCGTAACGATACAATAGCAAAAGGCAGAAGCCTTACCTTAGCTGGTGACTCGGGCACGCAGACACTGAATTTAGTTAAACTTAAACTTATCGGTAGCAAAGAAAAGGGTAAGAAGGAAAGTGATCGAAAGGTAAGAAAGAAGCTAAACGATAATACAAACGGTAGTGGAGCTGTGAAAAAACGGAAGCGATAGAACAAACGATAGTGATAGCGGTAAAGGAAGAAGGAAAGGTAACCCAAGGAAAACAAAACGAAAGCAAGGTACTATCGAAGATGTCTTTCTGGCGGGTCGAGCGTAAAATAGACAAAGGTCGGAGTTCGGCTCACCGATTTCGCCGCTGAAATCAGGTGATCCTTCTTCCCATGGAGACCAGAGTAAAGGAGTCCGATCTTCTTACACTTGATCCTGCATCAAAAATCCGTACAATAAGGTTTGCGCTGGCTGACGCTGAATGGCGCCGATATCGCAAAGATCCAACGAGTGGTGGGAAGACTAGACCCAAGGATATTTCATTTCGGTCACGATCGATGTTTATATACATATATATGTAGTCAATTCTTACCAACTTCACTTTGGAACTTTACGACGACAGCGCTGCTTTTGATGAAATCTAAAACTACTATTAAGCAACAAATTTTCGAGGACGGTTTTTTCGTATGCTTCCCAATAGAGATCAGACTCCTGTACTCTAGTCTCCATGTTTCTTCCTTTTATTGGTTGTTTATTCCCCACCATAATTGGATCATCCCACTCGTGGCGAATATCGGTGGAGGGTTGCATCACGCGTCTTTGAAAATTACCGATAGATGACACGTAGTGTCCTGCCCGTGATTTCGTTGTTGACACCAACTCGTACAAATTTACAATAGTTGCGTCATACTGTCCAGGCTGCTTGAATCTCAGACGGGTAGTTTTTTACACTAGACAGTTATGTTGGCAACAAAGAGAAACCTGCAGCGCCAAAGTTGGCCGAGCGCGAAACAAACTCAATCTCAATAAACGTAACATAACCCGTGACCGTCGAATCTAACCTTAGAATACCGTGGGGATAATGACTTGTTAGATTGACACGTATTCTAAGGTTAGATTCGACGGTCTTGGGCTACGTTATGTTCGTTGAAATTGAGTTTGTTTCGCGTTGTACAACTACGACACGTATATAATATTTCGATATATGTATGTATATTACTGGGATAATCTTGAAACTTGAAAATTAACCGCGCATGCGCGAGTTTTATGCGCTATTCGCGCAGGCCGGCCATCCTGAGTTTCAGCTATAAAACTCTGTTTTCTGGCGGCGATGTAGTTGATACGAATTTTCGAGGTTAGAATCTTAAATAATTGAGGTAATGACTCGGAAAGGTTTGGGAAGCTTTTGTCACTTGGTCGGAAAGTTGATTCTTCAAAAAAACGGTCGGAATTTAATGCTTACGCTCTTTGAAAATTCAAACGTACACATCTTGCGTACGTTGGCCGGCCTGCATCGCAGACAAAAATCTCGCTGCGGGAAGATTTCGCCGACCAATGAGATTTAATTATTTGGCGCATGCGCGGTTGATTTTCAACTTTCAAGAGATTGTCCCGGTATGCTTGAATATATGCTTATACATATATATATATATATATATATATATAGTAACATACGCGTTATGTCTGTATACCTTAGCAATCTCGCTGGCAATGCCTCGCTGTACATGACACGCAATAATTAGTCGCTGGGACAGTTTCAAAGCGAGACCGACTGTCACGTTCGCGGTTCGAAACCGGCGTGAGAAACGACTCCGATATGTACATATATGTATGTATATATATATATATATATATATATATATATATATATATATATGGGGGTAGATTTCGCGGTGGTTATATTGTGTTCCTGCTAACCCCCCACCCCTATCGCGCCTCCACAAACGACCGCTGTCAAGAACTTCTGACGCGTTTCGCGTCAAATACATACATATATATGTATATATATATATATATATACTTTATTTACGTATATATGCACGTATACTATTGACATATACAGATATATATACAATCTGTGCATATACGTCGAATACATAGCCACCTTATTTTCAAATCCTCCTTTCCACCCAACGATTTGAGGCAGTTACAAAAAGCTTTTCGGTATGGTTATACACGCGGTGTATAAAATCGTCATTTGTCAACTAGGAAGAACCGTGCGAGATTCGAGAGGTGGGGGGATGGAAAAAAAATTTGCCTCTCCATCTCCGAAAGAATGCGAACGAGAGAATAGCGATAGAAATATATTTATATACATACGTCATACATATATATATGTATATAATTATACATAGATATATATAGAGAGAGAGAGAGAGAGAGAGAGGAAATAATGCAGGGAAAAGCACGATGGCGGAGACAAAAAGAGTGTATTAGAAAGAAAAAGGAAAACACGAGAAAATGCGTCAGATGCAATCGATAATACGAGTGTAAAAAAAAGGCTTTTTCGTTACTCCGTTGTCGTTTCCGAATTGTTATGATAATGTGTTACAGTTACGTTTATTATTTACATACGTGCAACGCCGAGAAAAGAAATCGCATAGAATTTCGAGGGAGTATGATTTTTTACAAATGCAGCTGACAACTCGTGTCGACTTGTAATTACACGAGGTATTCCACATCAAATCGACCTACGGTTTGACCCTTAATATTGGCGGTTTTTTTTTCAATGTTAAATATGGTGTAGAGTGTATGAAAAAAAACGTCTTTTACCGAGTTTTAGATTTTTGTTATCACGGGTTTGATTTTTACTCATCTCAAAAACGCGAAAACCTGATTTTCGAATGAATAGCTGCGTTCGAATAGCTTAGATTTTTTTTTTCGTCATTTCTTTGTTAGAATATGAAAATTTTGAGACCAAGATGGAAGTGGGAAAACTTTTAGTTCAGAAGCTACAGGCGAAATAAGTGATCAAAAAGTGGGAAATACCGAATTAAATGTGAATTTAAAAAAATACATATTTATGTTTTGTTAGTTCTTTTTTTTTCACTTTTCGATTAGTTGTTTCGCCTGCAGCTTCTAAACCTAAGGCTCACCCACTTTCATCTTGGTCTGGAAATTTTAGTTTTTCACAAAGAATTCGTGAGAAAAATTCGAAGCCAATTGAATGGAGCTATTCATTCGTTAAATTGGGTTTTCGTGTTTTTGGGGGTAGAAAAATCGAACCCGTGGTTTAAAAAATCTACAACTCGGTGAAAGATGTTTTTTTCGTACACCCTACAGTCTGCATCATACTGAAAAGTAAAAAAATCGTTTATGGTAAGGGTCAGACGTAAGTTTTGATTTGGGATGGAACGTCTCATATAAATACATACACAATGCATTATACGTAGGTTTTCCCGTGCGAAATAATTTTGTGACAGATATTGAAACTGCAGTTTCGTGGAATTTGTATTTATATCAATAAGCAGAAAGCTGTAAATACAGAACAATTTTTTAAATCTGACAGTTAGGTATGGTTTTTAAATGAAATCACGTTTACAGGACTGTTTTTCTTCATTTTTACGAATGAAACAAATTTTGAATACAACTTTTTCAGTTTTACGCAATTTACGTATAATTATATTGCAGAATCGAGAGACGATTACGAACGTCATTAAAATCCCGTATTTGATTTCGCGTATTTAATAAAGAAATCGGAATACTGGAAGTATGAATTTTTGTTTTGACCAATATTTTCCATTCCCTGCAAATATTCTCACAATATTTTTACCTTCTTGTCAATTAAATGCCGTGGTAATTGAAAATATAAGGTGTAACTACTAAATGTCGTGTAAAATGTGACACGAAAAAAAAAAAAAAAAAAATATTTTAACTCGTGAGGTTGAGATTGAGATTCCGAATTTAAAGTTTAGGATGATCGGAAACCCGACGGCTCAAAGTTCCAAAATACTAGATTCCAAAAATTCAAGTTCCGTTAGAGCAGAAATTCTAAAAATAAAGTTTCGATAGAGTGAAATTTTTCTCTTTTGCAATTTTGCATTTTCGGAACTTCGAGTCGGGATTCAGTCTCTCAAAACTCCGACGACTCGTCAAATTTTGTTTTCTTTACTTTAAGTTTTTCCACAAAAAAATCCCGAATTTGGCGCTTTCGGACCATTCAAAATTCGTAATTTCAACCCCGCCCACACTCGTGCAATGAATCCGGAAGCATTTCAGTTGATGCGGGTTTTGTTTTTTTTTTTTTTTTGACGTTTTTCTGGCTCCTTTCGATCGTGTTAGAAAATTTGAACAATTTCCAAACGTCGAGCATCTTCGCGATGATGGAATATAATTTCGGGAGGAAAAGAGGAAGGAACCTCGGGAGCGCTGCGAATGATTTTAAATCGACCGGAAGTAGAGCACGTAGCTGCCAAAATATGCATGTACGAACCATGTAAGGTATTATATATGTTTGCAGGCCTGGCTGAATGCTGTTGCTCACCAGCCTGTTCATAAATATATTAAATCTTACGTGATCGCGGTACATGAAACGGTTTCAATTATTAACGAATACCCGGATGAAAAATATACATGCTGAGTGAAAAGGCGGTCGACGTACACTTTAACCTGGGCCTAATTCTGACTCACGGTGAACAAGAAGAAGAAGAAAAGTAAGAGGGGAAAAAAAAACGTCCGAGCTAATTGCAACAAATTACTGGTTTTTTTTTTTTTTTTATAAAATTCGCTGTCACTTTTTGTCACATTTCTCTGTTTTATCAATTTTTCAAGACGAATCGATGCCTTGTACTAATTTTCGTATGGAATACTACGTACGTCGAGTATTTGTAAAATTATTGTGTTTGCGAGCGGTGAAAATTTCTTTAAAAGTACGAAAACAATGAATCCTGAAATTATAAATAAAAGCTTAGATATCGATGATCGATCTCAAATCGCTTGAGAATTGTTAAAAATCTGGTAGATTCGTTCGATTTCACTTTTCGATAATCCTTCTGTTTTTTTTTCTTTTTTTTTATAAATCGTCGAAACTCATTTTTTCTATCGTGTCGTTGAATATTAGATCTTACACAAATCTCACAGATTCTCAACTGTCTTTAAGTGATTTGAAATCAAGTATCGATATCCAAGCTTTTATTTCCAAATTCATTATTTCTTATTATTGGATTTTTAATGAGATATTTGTACCCTGCGATTGTGAATGTTAAGAAAAAAAAAAAAAAATACGTAATTTATCGCGACTATATTGTGAGAAAATAAATGAAAAGTATCGATCTTTATAGAACCAACCTTCTTAAAATATAAGTAAAACAAATTATTCAATAATGTGTAATTACTTTATTTTCATTAACCTGGGAAGAAAATTGCATTCAGGTTTTTCTTAATCTCTAATTAAATACGCCCGTTTCATTATCAACATCTCTCTCTCTCTCTCTTCTCTCCCCTTTTCATTTCTACACCTGATCGATATCCCGAATTACATTTTAAATTCACCTTTATCCAATAATATTTTTCATCCACAGTATAAATAAAATTATCCAAAACGCACCGAAAATTTGTATAAATCCTAAAAAATTATTAGCGCGTTTTTTTTGTCTTTCCTCGAAATAACGTATAATGAGAATTGAAATTTAAGACTGCTGGCTTCTGCGGCAGGTTTCATTCAATTTTCCATAGACGCGGGGATTTGAAAACTGATGCAGGTTCCCGCATTGCGAGGAAAAATAACTCGCCTTGTGCTCGGCTTACAGCGAAGTTGGTCGGAATTGTACGAGAATAATAGCCAGCTGTGTGTGTGCTGCAACGATGGCGAAAACAACGAAATTGCGGGAGAGCGAGGAAAACGGAAAAATGGGAAAATGGGAAACGGGAAATGGGAAATGGAAAGTGGAAAATGGAAGATGAGAAATGAGGACGCGGGACGATACCGAGCCATTGTACATAAGTATAATACGCCGTTGCAGGATATTATTAATGTCAAAAATCCGTACCGTCGTAAAAAAAAAAAAAAAAAAAAAACGTCATATGCACATATTTCGATCGCACAAAGTCTGAAACACGTGCCAAGCTTTTACATTTCATCGCTGATTTTTTTTTTTCAAATATTTTTGTAAATCTCTGAAACATCGTGCGTATTTTTTTTTTTTTTTTATTTCCGAATCTTAGGGGAATTAAAGTTTATTAGTTATTTGGAACGGATGGAGAACTGAAGAAAGAAGTGTTATCGTCAATGCGAATGTCTCGTATTCATTTGTTGTATTAAAAAAAAATTTGTAAATTAAACCGTATTTAGACGTACTTTTCGATAAAACGAACAACAAATGAATTGAATTTTTCAATGTCAAGATATCAATTTCAATAAGTATTTCACTTTATCACGCATCTGTTTTTATATAAAAATTTTTCTTGTTTCCAAAATTACGAACACGTCGAAATCGTCAACGAAATGAAAGGGAAAGCGGTTTAAGAAATTTAAATTCTAATATTGATGAATTTAATTTTGCAATATATGTAATATATACCGTTTATTGTGATACCGATCGGAGAAGGATTTAAAAAGGTATTATCGAAAGGGAAGGAGAAATGTTCGTGATTCGTTGTATAAAAAAGTTTCGTTATAATCTTGATCAAAATTGTTCCTTCCACGATCGCGATAAGCTTGACAATAATCACACCTTTGACGTGGGCAATCTAGATTGAGAAGATATGCATTATAATAATCCAGTTCAAAGATCTACAAAATGTGGGAACAATTATAACGACCCGGATCGATAATTTATTCAAATACATTCAACCCTGACAGAAGTTATTGTCAGTCCATAACCTCGAGGCTGAAGATAAGGAACATTTGAAATAACGTCGAAATATGCGTTGACAATAGCAAAATTTACGAACTGTATTTTCAGAAGGCAAATTATTTCGCGAAATAATTTTTGAAGATACTGAAAGAAAACAGTATGAAATTTTCGTTTCAAACAATGATTTACCCTTAAAGAATTATTTGATTGCAATACCCGCCAACAGAAGAGTAAAATAATTTCCTTCTTGAATTTGTGAACTTCGTTCTCCTTCCACAGACGAAGAATAAAAAAGGCTGTTGTTTGTTGCTTATTATCAAAATTTATGTTTAAAATCGCGGTACAGCTTCATCTTTATAAATTTCGTCAAATCGCGTAGAATTAGAGCATATGTTGATTCTTTTACGGTTTCTTCACTCTTTTCGAAATTTGGATTCGTCCCGGTTAATTCTGACTTCACGTATCGGCGTCGAAATCAGGAAGTCTTATTTTTAAACTATCAGCCCAGCGCGACTCTTTTCGCATTCAAATTTAATTTGATAAGGTGAAAATTCTATTCTGATAAAACAATCTTGCTAACACTCAATAATGTTTCAACGAAGATTGATAATATCTGACCTAACGTAACTTAACCTAACGTTACCTGACCTGGTATACAATAATTCGTGTCAACTCGGCTTCAAATATTATTTTATTGCCATAACCATTGATCTGGTTGTAACGAAATAAAGCTTAAAATCTGGCCAGACATTATAGCTATCAAGAAAAAAAAGCAGAATCGAAATTGGTTCAGTAGTTTCGGAGTAACATGCGAACATAAGTTAAACAGACCTAACCTAACCAAACTTGACCCCAGCCAACCCGATCTAACCTAACATAACCTGACCAAACCTAACCTCGCTTAAATTAACGCGTGATAAAAAAAAACCCCAAATGTAGCCTAAAATCTGGCTAAACGTTGTAGCTGTCAAGAGTAAAAAAGCAAAATCAAAATTGGTTCAGTAGTTTCGGAGTAACATGCGAACATAAGTTAAACAGACCTAACCTAACCAAACTTAACCCAAGCTAACCCGACCTAACCTAACTAAACCTGACAAAACCTAACCTAACCTCGCTTACATTAACGCGTGATGAAAAAAAAACCCAAATGTAGCCTAAAATCTGGCTAAACGTTGTGGCAGTCAAGAGTAAAAAAGCAAAATCGAAATTGTTTCAGTAGTATCGGAGTTGTGGGCAAACATACGTACGTCGGATAGACGTAGAGAAAATAATACATATATATTCAGAGAAGAGATGAGGCACGAGAGCTTCTGAATCCCGCCGTTATCGACACATCTTCTGCCCGTCCATACCCGCAGTAATTATCCAAACGACAGACATCTTTCCGATGTGAAAAGAGACTCGGTCTGCTCAACGACGGCCACCCTTACGAGAACATTCGACGGTTTAAACGAGCCGACTTCATTTCAGTAACAGACGCAGTCGTCGTCGTCGTCGTCTAGAGATTCCTGGAATGCAGCGCGTAGACGTTGCAACTCCCTTTCGGTCTGCCCCCCTCCTGTTATTTCTCCTATCGTAGTTTTCGCTTCTTCGGCTCCCTCTTTTTGGCTACCGCCAGACGTCTTCCTTCCCCCCCCCCCCTCCCCCTCTTCTGCGGCCCGGAGACCCGAAATAGAAAAGGGGATGCCCCCTTTTCTCGGTTCCGCAATTAGGAATGGGTGTGATCGGAGGGGGATGTTTCTTCTTTTCTTTTTTTTTTTTCTTTTTTTTTTCTGTTTGGAAATCGAATTTCGATCGAAAAAATTCTGTTATTCGCCGAATCCGTGAAACCCCGTTGACCGTTCGAGCGATTTCTGGATCAATTGATGTTTCACGGCGAAGAGATATCGTCTCGCGGAAGAAAAAAAGGATATCCGCTTCTGCGTCGAATCTGTGTTGAAAAAATTTGATGGATGTAATTGATAAGGAAATAAAAAAAATAAATAAATAAATTGAAACCGAAAGTTGGGTTGAATTTTAATCGAATGAAACGAAACGTTTTTCGCTCACGCCAATCGGCCGATCATCTAACGGGTTCGTGTACCGAAATAAAATATCTTTGTTTCGAAACAGATCTGGTAATTTACTTTTGAAACGGAAAAAAAAAAAAAAAAACAAAAAAAGAATAATTCAATTTTCGCACGTGCGTGAAGCAGAAAAAATAACAAATAATTGGCTCGTGTTTTTCTTTTTTTGTTTTTGTTTTCATTTTCATTCATTTTTCGACAAAAAAAGACGATCACGGGTTTGTAACAAATTGTCGAACTTTCTTCAACGATTTCAACTGTTTTCAAATTTCGATGTTCTAAATGATATCAAATCCTCTCACAAGCCGGTTTAGATTTTGAGATTTTTACGATTTCACGCGATCGATCGCCGCGATTTTCTCTTTATTTCAGGATCGCAATAATTTAATTAGTTTTCAAGTGATTAACTAAATCGGTTAAACAATATTCACAGTAACGATAATATCAAATGACTTCCAACAATTCTTGTATATCACAATTTCATTTATTTCAGATAACGTACGACGATTTCAAAAATTCAGTACAAACGCGTTTACTCGGCGCAAAAAAATATCGAATAACAAAGTCTCGATCTATGCTGCTTAAAATTTGAAAAATCAGAATCTGCTGACAGTTTTTTTTTTTTTCTTTTTTTTCTTGCACGAAATAAGTAATACAAGGTATATAATCACAACACGGTGCGAATTCTCGTTATATATTTTCGTTTCCACAGAACCGCCGTACATGCGGAGCACGCACGTATGTATTTTAATATTGCAGGACAATAAGCTTCGTGTACATAATTACGCATATTTGCATGTTAAAGCGTCTTTCTTTTTTAAATTGTAAACCACGTTACTCGTCGAGTTGTCCAGGGTTTATTATTATTATACGGGATATTCCATGCCAACTAAGCCTGGATTTCTCCCTTGACCTCTCTGATTCGATTCACGATTTTTAATACGATTGTTTCGGCTCTCCGTATTTTTTTAAAAACTTTTCGAAACGATTTGAATCATCTACAATTATTGAAATAAAAACCATTGTTAGACACAGTTCGAAAAACTGATACTGACGTTGAATTGTTGGGAATTTTTTTTCAAAGCTTTTCAATCTTTGTTCAACCTTGTTCGTTAAAAGAAAAAAAAAAAGAAAATAAAAATCTCTTCGAAAAAATTTGAAATAATTCATAAAAATCCTTTCTTACATGTAAAAACGTTTGAGTAACAGCCCGTAGTGGACTTCTTTCCGGTGGAAAAAAAAAGTTTTCCTTGAAAAGAGTTGAAAAAAAACAAGAAAGAAATTGACACAAGACACAGGATTTTTCAGAATTACTTTACATTTTTAAATTGTGTCGATCAGTATGTTCGTTTTTGAAAATTACAGATGATTGAAATCGATTCGAAAAACTTCAAGAAAAAAAAAAAAAAAAAAAAAAACAACCCCGAGTGCCTTCAAGAGTAAAAACAGGCAAACGAAATCTCGCGAATCAAATCTGAGAGGTCAAGGATCAGATCGAGGTAGAGTTGGCATGGAATGCGCTATATAAATCTTGTTCGTTTTTAGCGCGTTGGGTTTCAGATTTTTTCCTCGTCTCAACTTCTGTTTTTCATTTCATTATTTTTTTTTTTTGCTTTTTTTTTTTTTTTTTCAACCTCCCTTTTCTCGACGCCCTTTCATTACCCTCTGGGCGTACAGATACTTGTATTACATATTGTACGACACATAATTCTTGGCGTAATTACGAGCCGCGTGACTACCGTGCAGCCCGTGAGCAACCCTGCGAGTGACATTTACGAATAAGAACGAAAGATAACAGGAAGAGAGAGGGAGAGAGAGAGAGAGAGAGAGAGAGAGAACGCATATTATTGAATTAGAAATTCGACGGTAGGTTTAGAAACTCGTTAGCTTAAGAAGCGGAATGACCACACAATAAAAGGATCGCAATTGCAACTTTTTGAAGAGACGTAAATCTGGTTTGCTTGTGTCTTGAAATGTGAAGAGCCAAAATACGGAAGGGTCAAAATGTCGAGGAAAGAAAATATAGGACGCGAAAATATGTACGAATCATCGAAATGAATAATTTCCAATTCTAATTTCGATCCGTAGAATTTTGAAATGCACAAAATTGGTGAAATATAAGAAATTCAAAATGTAGGTAGATGAGAATAAAGATCAGGAAAATTTGTGACAGTCTTTAAAATGATCAATTTCCGATTCTTAGTTTAGTTCGTAGAATTTTGAAATGCATAAAAAAAAAGTGAAATATGAAAAATTCAAAATTTCAGTAAATATGAAAATACATAAGAAACGTTAGAATATATTATTTACAATTCTAGTTTGATTCATAGAATTTGAAAACGTATAAGTTGAAGGAAATTCGGCGTACAAAAAAAAAAAGAAAAAAAAAAAAAAATCAAAATATAGAAAAGCGTTGATAGATAAAAAAAAAGCGACAATATAAAATCGTTAAAATCAACAATTTGTCACCATTCCGCGTTAGTATATTTATACCTCTCTATATTTTAACCTATCGATACATTGCGAATTTTGAAATTCTGAAAAAATAACAAGAGAAAGGTAAAGAAAAAAAAAATAATAATCATACGCAAGCAATTGGAGTGTCGAAAAAATTATCCCCATCAAAGCATCCGATATTTAAAAATAACGAAACGTCGATGATTAGTAAAAAATTTTTCACCCTCAATCCTGATTCCGTACATAATTTTTTATAATTATCATAATAATATTCTGATATCACCATTCTTAGTTAATTTCACGGACCGTTGCTGCACGCGTTGGAAATTTCCGCTTGAAAAAAAAAAAAATAATCGCTCCACTCTCGAATCGGAATTATTGGTCGTTCTATTTTTGGATTTATTAATATTTCGCCCCGCCTTCTATAGACGCTGAACGTAAATTAGGGGAAAAGAAAAAAAAAAAAAAAAAAACCGGATGAAGACGAAGTCTGCAGGAACATCGTTCCTCTCTCTTTCCTCCTCTTTATCTACTTTTTTATCATCGTTTTTCCCCATTCCAGATCCCCGAAGATTGTTAGAAATCCAGAAGACGTATATACGTATACTATATATACCAAGGCCTAATTAGCGAACCGATTGGTTCACCGTTTGCAGGATGCGAGTCGAGGGATGATTTCGTCTGATACTTTTCCCCCGGAGGCTCGGAGAATATACCGTGTGCCCGTGAAGAAAGTGCGCGTGCGTCGAGTCGTTCGAATTTCATTGGCTGACAGTTACCGCCTGATTGAGCAGCCGACGCAGTACCAATCGAAATTGTCAGAAAATGTCCCTAGGAGCCGACTGTTACCTCTAGGCAACTGCTGTCGGTGTTGTTACGAAAAACAGTTCGTCGATTCGGAGCTGATCCGAAGTAAAATAAATCAGACGTACGTTAATCGCTTCCCTTGCGAACATAACCTCTTCCGACTTCGCAAGGAAAGCAGTTGAAAGTTTTGCTAAAGTATTTTGTAACAACGATTCGGGAATTACAGTAATAAATTTGATTTCATTGATCGACACGATTAACGAGTGTCTGATTTATTTTATTCATAGATCAGCTCCGAATCGACGAAATGTTTTTCGCAACAACACCGACAGCAGTTGCTCACGGGTAACGGTGGGCTCCTAGGGACATTTTCTGACAATTTCGATTGGTACTGCGTCGGTTGCTCAATCAGGCGGTAACTGTCAGCCAACAAAATTCGAACGACTTGGCGCACGCGCGTAAGATGCGCACTTTCCTCATGGACACACGGTATAAATACGTACGTACGCGGTTGCTTTTCTACGCTCCCTGCACTCCGTTCGAGTATTCCTGCGTTTCGAACATCTGGTGGGCGTATGGTTAGCCTTAGTCACGTCTTATCGGACGGTCGGAATATTAGGTATACGCAAACGTATATTACATTTACACACATGGTCATGTTCACATGGAATTCCCTATATATATATATGGGGCATTCCACGTCAAATTAGCAGCTCACGTACCTCAACCTCCTCGATGTTAATAATTTTTTTGTACGATGCTTATGCCGTTCTAAAATAGTCTGTGAATTTTTTTCAGATTTTTTTAGCGGTCGGTGAAAATTTAAGGAAAGTAAAAGGAAAAAAAAAAAATCGAAAAGCAATTACCAGAACGCCATTATTAAAAATCTGAAAAAATTTGCACAGGTTCCATGATTCGAGCTTGTGATTTTTAAGCACCCAGCGATAATGGGATCTCAATATTTACTAATTTTTTTCGTAAGGTTTTAATTTTTCCATGTCAAAATTCGTTTTTTTTTTCTTTTTTTGTTATTACCCGATCACGGAATCGTGAAAATAATATGACTCTGTAATCTATTTAATAAAAATAGTAAATACTGAGATCCCATTATCGTGTATTGTTCAAGAATCACATTTGGATCATGGAACCAGTGTATATTTTTTAAGATTTTTAAAAACGGCGTTTTTGTTATTCGTTTTGCGATTTTTTATAAGTTTATCACCAGTGACTAAAGAAAGTCTGTCAAAATTTCGGAGACTCTTTTGGGTCGGTAAGAACTTCATGCTAAAAAGATGATCAGAATCGAAGGGGGTGAGGTACATGGGCTGATAATTTGACGTAGAATGCCCCATATATACATTCGAACCCAACCAATGTCTGACCCTCACCATTTCTGATTTTGTTTAGAATTTTTTCTGCAACTGTCCCAACTCTGAAACACGTACCCTGAATTTTTTCAAATTTCTTATTCAGCTGTTCGATTATTTATAAAAATTCAAAGTGATTTCGTGGAGGACGATTTTTTTTTTAAACTCTCACAAAAATTCTCCGAAATTGTATTTTCTATTCCAAAGATTCGAAGGGGCCGATCTTTTTTCTTCGCTTTCAACTTTTTTGCTCGCCAAAAACATTGTCCGAAGGGTTTGAAAATTTGCGGAAAAAACTCTCGGAACTTGTATTTTTCACCGAGTTTCTCGGAGCTGTAAAACGAGAAATAAATAATCGCCGTCTGGTATATTTCGCGAAACGATATCATGCAGTGAGGTTTCGTTTCGAGTGAGGAGAGCTGCAATGCGATCATCTCGATAGATCACGGAGAAAATTGGACGGACGTATAAGTGGATCGAAAATAGCGATGCGCTAAAACCGTTCGAGAGATCGGATAGTTGAAGAAGAGGGGGAAAAAAAAAAAAAAAAAACAGTTCTCGGTGTATAAAATGAGCTGCAAAGAGAAGAAGAATCGGAATGAAAACAGATCGGAAAAAATATAGAGAAGAAAAGAAAAGAAAGAAAATTCCGGGGGAGAAAAGAACGATAAAAAAACTTTCCAACTCCGAATCGTAAATATCCGGACAAAGCATTTGAAAAATTCCAACAAATCTCGGAATACTTGCAATTCTAAAGTAGAAGCCATGATTTACTTAATTAAATATTTCAAATCCGATATATATATATATATATTATAGTCTAAAAATTTTATCTTTTATATTTTCAAAATTTTTTTTTTTGTCAAATGAATATCGTCAAAAGTACGGTTCGAATATCGTGGACGTTGCAAAAAAAGAGAAAATAACGTGGTAAAAGTAACTATTAATTGTAATCCTATAGTTTTCAATAATAAAAAATGAAAGTATGTAAAAACTGTATATAACAAGAACAAATAAAAAATTGTCTCGATACGATTTATTTTGAATTCTAAATGCAAGGAAAAAAAAAAATAAAAAATGAAATGATTTATCCGGTTAACACGAGTCTTGAGTCTGGATTCTAGATGTCAAATTTTGATTACTTTCACGCAACTAAGTAAAAGAAAAAACAGTTTCATTTGATAAAGTTTGCTTTTGCAAAAACGAGAACGATGTTTCGGATCTTTAAGAGAAATTACCTATTTTCTCCAACATGTGTTGTTAATAACAATTAAACAAACTCCAGTTTCGGGTTTAAACTTTTGAATAAAAGTTTAGCCTTGACAAAAATTTATCTTCAACTATGTGAGAAAAAAGACAAAAAACAAACTTTGCAAGTAATGATAAATGAAGATTTTTCGGTTAATATTCGATGTATAGAATCAAAATTTTATTCGTACGAATATAAACTCGGAGAAAAAACGAAAAAAAAAAAAAAAAAAAAAATAAGAAATAGAAAGATAAGAAACATTTCATTTCCCGACCCGCGTTGCATTCGCGTCGTGTACATGTTCGTTTTTTACCGTCTTGACCGATTTTCAAACCACGCAAACGTCTCTAAAACCCTGAAACACCGAAGCCGCGGTGAATATTTGCGAGAGCGGAAACCGAGATCGGGAATAAAAATAAAGATAAGCGTAACAAAGAGCGGGAAGGTTTGTAATATATGACAGGGGTGAGCTGGAATTTCGAATTCCCTCCGACAATTTTTCATACAAGACCTGTACAGCGCGTGTATCACATTTCAAATAGTATTATAACACATATGAGAGGCAATATTAGAGTTTAACAATTTTCTTCGTTTATGTATATTACATGAATTTCATACAAAACGACAAACCCTAACCACGGCATTACCAAGCGTGAATAAAGGTGGTGTGAAATGTTGGCGTGACGAAAATTTTCTTTCAAAATTTAAATAACTTGACACCGCTTACAGGTGAATTATTCGTTTCGAAGCAATGATAGATTTTTTCACTTCCCGCAAGCTTGTTAGATTTTTTGTATGAAAAAAAAAAAACAAAAAAAAAAACAAACAAACAAACAAACAAAAAAACATTCGCTCGCATCTGTGTTGCAATTCAACGACCAAGGATCGCTTAGTTATTTATTTATTCATTAATTTCCATCCCCTCCCCCCTCCTCTTTTTACCTTTCCGCTACAAAATTGAAATTGCATACCCTGCGAAGGCACGATACGGTGATTAATCAATATTTATACGCTACATATATATACATACAGTCACTCTGTCAAGTCTGAGAATATAAATTCATGCAAATTACACCTCAAATGTAAAACCTATATATGTACTTTATATATTGTATATAAATATATATATATATATATATATATATATATATATATATATATATATATATATATGCCTTTCTGTAGGAAACGCGTAAACAACGAGCTTTCAATTAACTTTAACTACGTGTATATGGGACATTCCACGTTAAACCAACGCGTCATCAGCCTTGAAACCCTCTGGGATTCTTATGAGCAACGGATTTTAAAAAAATTTTTTCGATCAACAATGATGCCTCTGGTTTTTTGAAATTTTTACACCATTTTTGTAAAAGTGTGGCGAGCTCATGAGGTGGAAATTTTTTTTTTTTGTAAAATCAGGGACTTGACAACACATTTTTGTGTCATGGTTCCTAAACGGGATGACAATGGTGAAGAGTTTTTTTCTTTTGTTTTTCTTAATTACAGTTTTTCCTAACTTCCCTGAATAAGAGATCCATTTTATTCAAAGTTCCTGTCGATTAAGTTTTTATTGGAATTGATCCATCGTTTTTTCCGTTTCATACTCGAACTAAAAAGAAAATCGAATTTTACCCGGACGAAGTTTCTTTTTGTGAATTTTTTTTTTTTTTTACTACCAAAATTATTTAGCAATCTCATACCATATTTGAACGATGACGAAAAGATGCGTCTTCGAGTCCGTGATTTTACAAAAAAAGTTTCATCGATTTTAAAAATGTCCATCTTCGTGTCAACGATATTTCCTCACTTTCCGAAGTCGCCGCACTCTTACAAAATGGTAGGTAAAAATTTCGAATAACTAGAGGAATCATTTTTCACCAAAAGAAACAAAAAAAAAAAAACTCTATCGGACATCTGAAACTCAGAGGGTCGGACCGACGATCCGTTGATTTGACGTGGAATGCCCCATATGTATGTATTCAGGGGTGAATACATAAAGCTATGTGTAGGCAAAAGCACAAGACAGATGACAAATGAATACAAGTATAGATTCGATCTCGTTTGAATTATTTATTCATGGGATAATTTTTCACCTAGGGGAAATGGTTTTATTTATTTCTTTTTTTTTTTCTTTCTTTTTTCTGCTCTTTTCGATACAAATTTGTACAGCATACTTTCTCCTTTTTCTTCTATTTTTTTTTTTTCTTCTTCGTTTAGCCTTCTTTCATTTCTCTAAATTATTCTTATATTATTTTTCAACTTTCGTTTTTTTTTTTTTTTTTTTTTTTTTTTTTTTTTTTTTTTTTTTTTTTTTTTTTTTTTTTTTTTTTTTTTATGGTAAAGATATACTCAACAACGACTGCAGTCTGGCTAATCTCGAGATTAACGGTTTCATTTCAATTTTCTTACACTGCTATCGCGACAATTTATCAATTTCTCATTTTTTTATTCACAGGTCAACCGGAAAAGTTGGAAACTCTCTCACCGTCAGTCGGCTAAAGTTCGATCAAGTCGCAACGTTCGTTTTTACATTCATAAATCTGGCAATTGGAATTTTTTTTTTTTTTTGTTTTCCAATTCCGACAAACAGACTCACCCCGGCATATATTTTTGAAATATGCCCGATAATTCATCAGGATGAGTAATTTTCACGCCGATATATCGTTTCTTTGTTTATCAATCAGCTTTGAAACGATTCGGATGTTTTCGCATGTTCTCGTTTTCATTCCAGCTAAATCTGTTTTTTTTTTTTTTTTACAAATTTCAAGATTGCGTTCCGTTATTCCGCACACGCCCACTGAGAGAAGTTTTCATTTCCTGTTACCGCTCAGTTCTTACCTGTTTTCATTTTCAATCCACTGTTTCGTGAGATATTTTTCAAAAACGCATCGGCTACAAAAAAAAAAAAAAAACTACGAAAAAGGTATCTCGCGGTTTCTTCGTAAAATATATACTTACACCGGCAATTACGATCTTATATAAATTTTCCGAAAAAAAAACCTTAAACAAATACTTGAGTAAAAAAATTTTCCGCGCGCAGGCATTATTTTTCCGTAATTTCGAATCGTTTTTTCACTACCAATTTTTTTTCGAAAAAAATTATGATTTTTTTTAATCACCCTAATATACATATATATATTTGTATAACGAAATTATTTATTTATTCATTGATTATTATTATTATTATTGTTTTTTTTTATTTTTTTCGCCATACTGAAAAAATAAAGGACGATATCGCCTCGAAATCCTGCGTGACAAATAACAAAGCGCCTGCTACATCTCAACCACCACCCCCCAATAATCCAATCGTGAGTTATTACCATTGGAGAGTGTTCAATAGGCAGCACCGACGCCAGTAACAGCCTGTACTTATCCTAATGCCAGCAGGGATTATCCCGACCCTCATAGGTACTTCGGATTTACAATAAAATCGGAGAAAAGGTCATTTTCTCTCCAACCTTTTCACTCAAATATTAATACCCAAGCCTCGAATCTTTTTACAGCTGTTAGATTAGTCGATCAATTCCTTACCTCGTTCTTTTTTTCTTTTGATTTTTTTTTTTTTTTTTTGGTTTCATGTTTTCAATTTTAATAAATCTCACCGACGTCATTTCATCCGAATTCGAATCCGGAAGGGGATTAAATTATCAATGAAACAAACTTATTCCTCGGTGATGAAAACTTCCTCTTATCCAAACTCAGTTCACACGATCTTGTTTTGAAATTCGAAATTCGTATAATAAAACTTGCATTCCATGATTTGCAGTTGAAATACTTGACGTAATGAAAACTTATTTTCATCTAATTTCAATTCACACGATTTTGTTTTACAATTCGGAATTCGAATAACAAAACTTATATTCCAAGGTTTGCGGTTGATCGATTCATTGCCATATTTCTTTTTCCTTCTCTTTTTGCGTGGAAATTGGCACTGTGATAAAAAAGTATTGAATTGATTCTCGTAACATCGTGAAAAACTTGAGCTCAACCCGGTCAATTTTAAATTCTATTCGAGGTTATTTTCAGCGGGTGCTGAAAAGTAAAAAGTAAAAAGTAAAAAGGGAAAAAAAAAGTGAAAAAAAAAAGAAGAAATTATAAATGATTGCGGTTGGAAATTTGTTCCCGAATCAATTTCAACGTCTGCGTACCGGAACTCTCGAATCTATTTGAGCCCGAGGTAAATACTCCGCTAATTAAAATGTGCTCTTCGCCGCTGGACGCGCTTATACGTAGATGGAATATACACATATATATATATATATATATGTATAATTATACAGCGGTGAGTAGAAGCAGTAAAATCTCTATCCAATAAACGCAATTTTTTTCCACCTCACTCTCTAATTTTTTTTTCACGGCTATTCCCAATTTTTTTCTTTTTATCTCCTGCGTTTCACGGTTGCGAAAAAAATCGTCCGGATGTTTTTTTTTTTTTTTGTTTTGCGGTGGTAGAATAACGGCCGAATCTTTTAATAACAATATACCAAGTACTCGATTGTATTGTAATTTTGCGCGATAAAGAAATTTTCCATTAATATAAATTTATAACGAGAACAGAGAATTCGTGAAGATATCTCAGCAATTAATTAATTACGTTCGTTCGTCAAAACATATTTTATTTTTCATTTTATTGTCGTGACGTTGATTTTTTTTGCAGAATTTCACATCACGGTCGAATTTCGCGCAAGGAAGATTTAAAAATAAGACGCAAAACGCGTGAGCGCGCGGATATAATAAATAATTCCACGAGATTTTTTTTTTTTTTTTAACCGACACGCTGATATCCGTTTTAAAGCTATTTCGCGCCAAGGCGCGAAAAAAGACGTTGGAATCGGGATTCCTGAAGCGAATGCGCGTATTCTAAATGCTTTTCACACATGTTGCGAATTTCTTGTCTTTTTGTTTTTTTTTTTTTTTCTACCTTTATTTATACATACATATCTCTTCTTCGGGTTCAGAATATTGAAATTTTTCGGTCAACACGACTCGTTATAAAAATAACACAAAAAACGTAGCGCGAGATTCGAGTTGTGAAAAAGATCACAAAAATTTGCCTCATTTGCAACCGAATTATACAACCATCCTTTTCGTAAAACGGTACCCGTACACTTTTTTTTTTTTTTGTTTAACTCATCTATAATGTTACAACTCGAGGCGTTTTTGAGATAGGCGCGGTAATAATTTCAAACGCGCTCTACCGGGTGTCTCGGTGAAAAGTGGAATAGAATTGGAGAAGAAGAAGAAAAAATGTAACATAATGGAAAAAAAAAAAAAAACGAGAAAGTATATTCGGAAATTTTGTCGCGCATATTGAACAAAATTTTGTCAAGTTGTTTCACTTTTTATTCCTACAAAATGACTCCGATTGTTTTGAAAAATTTTTATCCCGGGGAAATGAAAGAATTATTTTGATAAATTTTTCATCGATCGGTATTGATGTACAGTTTTCAAATCGCAGTACAAGATGTTGCGAATTTTATTGAAAACTCGTTCGCAATTATAAATTTGCAAAACAAGTAACTCGGTGAAAAAAAAATACATATATATATATATATACGAAGAAATAAATTTTGAGGAAATTTTTAAAAAATTTCATAAAATCCTTAAACACATGAAACTCTCTGATACCGATTCGACTTTGATGTGACTTATTTTGAGAATTTCACCGCAATTCTTCGTACAATGAATTATTCATCATTCAACTGATAATTGTATCATGCAAATGAATTCGTTAATTCGATAATGTTAATTTCACTCATCGGTCAGCGTGACAAGATGAAAGAAAAATTCCAGCATCTCGAATACAATTGATTACTTAAAAATGAGACACCCCGTATTCCGTCTCTCATCCCGTGTATATATATATATATGTATATATACATATGTATATATATGATACAATATAATATGATATAATATGTAAATTGAGTCGGCGTCCGGTATGAACGGGATATTTTGTCGAATTATCAGTGAGGTTAGGTTAGGTGCGTAAACTCATCCGTGCATATTTATGGTATCTATATATATGTATAATCACACCCATACGCATATATCATGGGACATTCCGTGCCAAATCTCGGCGAATTTTATAATTCCGTCCACGTTTTTTCTCTCCTTGTTATTGTGATTTTTGTTTCATGCAATTCCATTCGTCCAACTTTGAACGTGTAACAACTGTTGGCTCGATTTTTTTTTTTTTTTTTTTTTTTCTTTCACTCAAATACAACTATCGGTGTCCGATTAATCGATTAAGCGGCAGCTTCGATCAATCGTTTATGGGATTAATCGATTGATCGTTTTTCTAATCGATCGATTAATCGAAGGTTTCGACTGATACGTATTACCGATTGACCTGCATTATTGTCACGAGGAAGCTTCGATTTATCGATCGATCTAAAAAAAAAAAAAACGATTAATCGAACCTCCCGATTAACCGATTAATCGCACAGCACTGTACTCGTAACCTTTATTCGCTTGCGGCTTGTTTTGTCTCGAGAAAGAGACGAGAAGAAAAAAAAAAATGCATTTCTGGATCGCGTCGAAAAAAATCCATCGTTAAATTTACGAGGTTAAACAAATACCTGTGACGTTGTTTTTTTTTTTTTTCCTTTTCTTCTGTCAAGAATAATACTAATTTTCCTGCGTGCGGTGCGTTGATCGATTTTGAAAAAAAAAAAGAAAGTAAAAAATTGACAATTCGTTAGTTTGTACCTACAAAAAATTCTTCATTGACGATTCGTGTGTTGTAGGATTTATTTTTTTTTTTGTTTTTACACTCTTCTTTTTCCATATTTCCAGAATTCTATCGAAATAAGTCGTAATTCGACCGTTGCCCGAAATTTTCGCTACGCAACACGTGGTTTAGAATAACGTTCGAAATTCGTTTTCTCTCTCTGTAAATTTTTTACGAAGTTAAATAAATTACGTACGGACAAGACGGTGAGGAATTATTCGAGAAGTCGAAGCCGTATCTATCCTCGATACTGAGGGACGAAAAAAGAGAGAGTGAGAGAGAGAGAGAGAGATAAAGAATGAAAGTAACTTTGGGAACTCTTCGAGAAGTACGCACTGCAGTGTTTGGCAGCAGTCTATCGGTTTGATTGCTTCTCAGGTTTGGAAAGACGGATCGAGAGGCAAGAAGCCTGGAACTCTCAAAGTTCATCTGCCGAAGGATCGAAACTAGTTAAATCGGGGTTCGAGGAAGGCGAACGTGGAATTCTCGCCTCGATTTGGTAACGATTACTGTACTTCACACCGGTTATTTCGGGGGATTCTGCCTGATAAAAAAACAATTTTCAAACCGCCAAGCGTTGAACAATTACTCGGATTCACCGAGCAAGTATAATCGATCGATCCGAAATGTGAAAAAGATCATTATCCCGCTAATCGCCTTTCTATCAAATTTAATCAAGTTTAATCAAACTTGAGACTAAATACTGCGCTGAGAAAAATTTCATTTGTTACAGTAACTGGAAAAATTCAGTAAAACAGGCATCGTTGAAAAAAAACTATTCGAATATTGTTTGAATTACGAAAAACGAGGTACGCGTAAACATTTTCCGCTATCGTCGATCCTTTTCTTGTTATTGCAACGCAAAATCAGTTTGTGAGGTTTACTCTACTTTTTTTTAATTAAACAAGGCTTGAACGTCAATTTATTCTTGCACAAGCATTAAATTTTCGCAACAGTTGCAAGAAAATATAGCAACAGTGATCGTAATGAGAAAGAATAGCAACGGATACCAGACTTTCCGGTAACGGCTAGAAAACTAATTTTCATTTTCTCCCTAGAACTGTATTTTGTCGATTGTGGTAAAAAATGAAAATAGTCAAGGACTGAGCGGTAACCGGAAATAAAAATTTCTCTCAGTGTGTTAAAAATGTACTTTGAATATATATTCCAAACATGTTTTCTCTTAAGGTTTTCTTTTTCCTTTTTTGTTTAGGATAATATCGAAATTATTTTTCAACTTTTCGTCAACTGTAATAAAGAAAATTACACTGTACCAGTTTCATGATGATAATTTAACTAAAGGTAGCATAAATTCTATCGCACCGTAATAATGCACGACTGTTGCAATTTAGGCCTGAGTTTTCCGATTTCAAGTCTGGTTTTATTTTATTTTTATTTTTTTTTTTTTTACAATATATATCAGCTTCCTTCCTGACGTAATTAAAAATATAAATCACACATTTTTTTTTTAACCAAACAAACACCAGGCACGTGAAGCATCTTCGTAAAAACAATCTTCAAATCAAAGTTACGTACAGTATCTACAGTTACGTAATAATCGAGACACGATTCCTCGATTTATCGACACTTTTTTTCCCCGTCTCAATTAAGAGACCAGATTTCCCGAAAACTTTTGGCCAGAAACCCTATCCAGAATGTTGAAAAATTCTTTCTCCTCACCAGCCTACCCCCAAAATCGATGACGAATAATTCGTAAATTGCAACAACTTCCATCGTATCCCCTGAAAACAAAAAAAAAAAAAAAAAAACGGGAACTCGAAACATAAACGTCAAGGGGGGTTGGGGGTGGGGGGTGAATCGAAACAGTTGCTACCGGAAGTAAGAAGCTGCATCAGCGTTAACGTTCCACGGTCTTGATTTGACAGGTTAAACAGCGTGAATGCTATCCGACGACTTAGCCCATTTCCCTTACACAATTACCTCCCTTACCCTCCCCCTCCCCCACCTTTTCGTCACCCTTCAACCCGTCACGAACGACGGGAGTGAAAAGCGTCGCGGAACGGCCGCACGTCTAGCGATTCCGCACGCGTTGCGCGATCTGCACGTAGGTGTATTCCATACGCACGTACGAATGTGTGGACGAGATTTTCACGTGGAACGGGGGTGGTTTCTCGCCCTTTGGTCCATTAATTTGATGCGACAATATGAATGGATCGCGGATGGATGGATTAATTCACGGGCGAGTTAATGGTCCGTTTGAAATATGCGCGAACAGACCTGATGGGCCACCCCCCCCCCCCCCCCCCCTCCGGCCCCTCCGCCCCCCGCCGCCGTTGCCTTCCTTACCTTGCGGATGGAATTTCGACGGCAACCCCAAACCGGATTCAACCCCTGCCCGTTGGTTACAGCTTCCCGGTCTCGATTCAACCAAAACCCACTTCGGATGAATCGCCTGTTGGCACAATTAACAAGCTGCTGTGCTGTTCCGATTGGATCTTTGAATTCCGTACGCCATGATTCGAAAGGCGACGATATCCGTCGGAATGTCGCGGGTTTTATTATTGCCCGACGATTTTTTTTCCGGGAATAATAATCGTGGTGTCAAGGATTATATGTACGTATAATTAACGTTGATATGAATGTTTAATCAACGTTTTGAAACTTCGGAGCCCAGCACCGAAGGTCGGGTGGAATTTGAAATTTTTTTCAGTTTTGACAATGCCGCATTTAAATATGGTTCGCATTTTTTGATTTTTTTTTTTTTGTTCACATATATAACGCACGGTTAAAATAATACGAAGAATTTCATTAGCACTGATTTCGGTATTTGCGCAAGAGGAAAATTTTTTTTGAAATTGAGATCGGGTCGTTACGTTAGGATGTGTTGTAAAAAAGATCGGAAAGTGAAAGGATCGAATTTATCAAGATTCAAATGTTTTCTGTTTCACCAAATTTCAAAACGGAGAATTGCAAAATAATTTTATGCTACGGATTTAAATACACTTTTGCTTTTCTACATTTTGAATCTCATGTAATTCGATTTCTTACATTTCGAAATTGAATGAAACAGATTTTCGCGTCTTTGATAATCCGATATTTGAGAACCTTATATTTTTTGAACTGTCCACATTTTTTTTATTTTATATCATTACAAAGAAAGTATTCACGTAGTTCGAATTGATATATTTTACGCTTCCAATTCTACATTACGAAGTTAAATCAGTGAAGGGAATAAAAAGAATCAAAAAATCTGATGTACCTGATCAGAGGGGGGGGGGTTCAGCAATTTGAGTATAAAGGCTTTATTACTTATAGTTTCAACAACATTTTAGAATTTTTTTTCATTGAAATTAATAACAAAATGATGGTATCACACATATATTATAAGTTGCTAACGACTCTGAAATCGAATGTTTTTGCGATGGCTCGTTTAACACCTTTCCGGGTTCGACCTCGTAGCCGAAATGCTTGGAAAAATAAAAAATTTCGAATACATACGATTATGAACAAAACGTTTCATTTTTCGACCAAAAAATTGTTAAAAAAGTTTTTATAAAAAAATTTTGGGATCGAAATTCAAAAATCTAACCGCGAACTTGTGTCGATAAACAAGTTTTAAAGATTGTGTCAAAATTTCAAGTCTGACAATTTCAAGAACTGTCCGAGGAATCTGCGCCACCGGATTGAAAACGTGGTCGTTCGTTACTTGTACGCGGCATGCCGCCATTTTGTTATTAATATCAATGAAAAAATTCTAAAATCTTCTTGGAACCACAAATAATAAATCCCTCAAACTCAAATTGCTCCAAGTATTTCTATTTTCTTCAAAAAAAAAAAAAAGAAAAATAGACAACAACAACAACAACTCCTAAACCCCGCCCCCCCCCCCCCCCCCCCCTCTTTGCTTCGTAAATGTAACCCCAAGTAGGTAAATATTGGACAGTCGTGCAATTATATCGTTATATTGTTATAATTTTGATACAGTTAAAATTTGGAAGAAGAGAATTAAACATTGACAGAAAAATTGTTTCCAACGGATGCGTGTTGCAAGAAGAAAGCAACGCGTGCTGGTTTAAAAAATTTTTGATCATAGCGTGACAGGAATTCCCATCGGGGTTTCATTGGGCGTGATTAACCGGAAGTAGTTCGTTTTAGAAATGCGACGGGGCGTAGAGTGAAAGTTTGGTGTCAGCTGGGAGCAGCAGCCGTCCAGCCTAACACTGTTGAATTTTTGAAAACCATTTAAGAAGAATGTAAAAAAAAAACCAAGCTTTGATATCCGAGTAACAATTTCATTTAATTTACTCAACGGTCAAACATCACTGCAGTACGTATAATCGAATTCTACACTGAGAGAAATTTTTATTTCTCTGAAGTTTTACTGAATTATTCTAGTTACTATAACAAATGAAATTTTTCTCAGCACACACTGTCTGATGTAGAATCTTATAAAATTTCTTTTTTCTCCTGATTCCCGTTCGTTACACAAAAGTTTCTGAAAAACTGTCACGAATTTCCGTAAGACTTGTCAGAAAATTCAGTACTTCTTTAAGGCAAAATTTATGCAAATTTTTCTGGTTTTCGGTAAAATTTTAATGAATTTCGAGTGCTTGCGGTAGGACTTGGACTAACTAATCGACTTGTTTCGAGTACAATTCGTCAATTCGTTTCTAATTAGGGTTTTACACGAGTTCGTTACCCGGATAATTTATCTGACAATGAGTGTAAAAAAAAAAAAAATGACAAAAATAATTTTGACTTCCACACTAACTAAAGATTGTGGAAAATTTTTTCGTGCAATTTTCAACAACAAGAATTAGAACTGACAGCAAAAATAAAAAAAAAAAAAACTCTCATAATCTTGAAACGTTCCGACTGGCTTTTCAAAATTAAACATATAATTGTACTGATATCGACGTAAAAAAGACTATCGTAAAAAAGAACAACAGAAATTCTTTTATACATGCATGAGTTCGCTT
Source organism: Neodiprion pinetum (assembly GCF_021155775.2). Classification (NCBI taxonomy): domain Eukaryota; kingdom Metazoa; phylum Arthropoda; class Insecta; order Hymenoptera; family Diprionidae; genus Neodiprion; species Neodiprion pinetum. The sequence goes on along the minus strand of NC_060238.1, from coordinate 19,998,091 downwards.
ACTTAGCTACTTTAACCTACTCTCTATGTAATAGCCATGCATTGTATAAGGCTAAAGCGTAACAGGAATTTTCATGGGGTTTCTTCAGGTTCCATTACACGGGTTTTGTATTATACGCAACGGAAGTCGTCCGTTTTCTTAAATTCTTATATACTGATACCCTAAAAGCAGCTATAACGTATTTCTTCACGATTAGAACGTACAAAAGTGAGAAAAAAAAAAATACCCCATTCTTACGATATTCAAGCCTCGAGAATTTCTAAAACGGGATCAATTCTCGTCCAACTTTTATTTTCAACGAGTAATTTATTTGTTCGCGTTAATCTCTCTTGATTTTCAGTTCAAATTATTCATATAAGGTTTATACTATACGTACAATGGAAATCTTGGATAATTATTGCAGAATATATTTTACACTGATTATAAATTTCTTCCGTATATTGTTTGTATTGATGTTTATCGATGGAAACATTTTTTATTTTCTCCATTCTGTAGCTATGCAAAAAACATTAAGATTCATTTCATCTGTAGATCCCAAAAAACTTCTCACAATTTAAGTAAACATGGTGGGGTTGAAATTCCGAATTTGAAAATTTTCGAAAGTGCCTGATTCCCAATTATTTTCTGGCAAAACTTGAAGTAAAAAAATAATGTAGAAAAACCGAAAATCAGAATGACCAGGATTCCGAACGTAAAAATATGGAAAATCCAAAAGAACGACGGATGAAAATGGTGAAATTTTACCAAACCAGAAATTCAAAGAACTGAAAATCTTCGATCATTTGAAACTTCGATGTGTCAGATTGTCAAATTTTCTCATTTTCGCACTTTCGGAACTTTAACTCTTCAAAGTTCCAACCTTTCGGCAGTTTGCCATTTCGGAACTTTGAGCATCGAGTTTCACACCATGCGAAACTTCGATGTTTGGTCAAAGTTAGATCTCCTTACTTTAAGTTTCGCCACAAAAAAATTCCGAGTTTGACGCTCTCGAAACTTTTCAAATTCGGAATTTCAATCCCACCCGAAATAAACGATCTTCCATTCGCCAACCCTAATGATTATTCCGACGACTGTGAAACCGGATCAAGAAAAAGGAAAAACACAAATCCCCCACCACTCTTCACATAGTCATCGTAAAACCCTGTTTCCATTTATGCACACAACGTCACGATTGTAAATCGAAATCTCACAAGTTCGAGCAATGCTCCGCCGTACATGACATCACCATTAAGTCAAACGCACGCCATGGGGTTTAATTTTTGCCTTTCCCCCTTTCGGGCGTGACTCGTCCACCATAAAATCCCAGTGAAACAGGGGGCCAAATCGATGTGCGAAACATGACTCATATTGGTATTCAACTCGCGGTTGCGAGGCACCCTGCAACGGCCAGGTGACTCAGGACGAATGTTCTCCTCATGGTATATTGTCCGCGTCATCCATAATCTATCGGCTGCACCGTGGATTCGGAAGGGTGCGAGATCCCACCACCCTTCCCGTTGACGAAGCGGATGTGAATGGACGTGACTCCTCGTCAAGAATTCGTCGAGAGAGGAAAAAACACGCGCCGCGTGGTCCCCGGAAGACCTCAAGGGTCACCCTTTTCAATTGATTTTCAATTAAACTTTTCTATACCCGTTACTGATGTGGAAAGGTCCGCAAGATGACCCAACGAATTGTACCCAACTGAAGGATACTGGTCTTATTATTTGCTTTAAGTTATGAATTTTGACAAATGGATCAGAATTTTTCAAGAAGGTTAGTTCGGCGCCAGTACACATCCTCGTTTCCTCGCAGTTATTGTTCGGAACTACAAAACCTCTCAGCTTGTTTAGTAAGTAAAACATTTCACTACACACCGTAATGTCTTTCATTAACTTTGAAAAAGTTCAAGAAATCTTGTCGAGATTTTTTCTTTTCGACAATAATAATGAACGCTGTCCAAGTTGCAGATGAGTACTTTTGCAGAGGGGAGAGTAAAAGAGCCTTCAAGGTCTTCGTGACACCTCAGAAAAGTATAAGGTATCAATGACAGAAGAGATCAGTTAACCGATAACGAAAGATTCTCTTTTACCCGCAAATATCTGTTTGTCTTCATTATTACGGATGGAGTAAAAGAGTATCATGTTCTTTGAACAAAAGGCAGCATTTTACCAACGACGAAGGAAATATAAGCTTAACTCACAATTAAACGGACACGACTTGATTCTCGCCATCCCATAATTGTGATTTCGATCTACGGTCAGCGGAAAGAAAAGCACTTACTTGTTATTTTATAAATGTCATTTTTACCGAACAAGAACTTTGAACGTTGAGTGGGTTTATTATGAAAGAATTCCTCTCCGAAATAAACTTCAAGCTAGATCGAGGTAGTTCCAAGGTGATCCAATAATCGTGAGACATGCGACTTGTGAATAATTTCGAAGATAATTGATGAACTATGAGAATATATCGCAATGATGTGGTTATCGCAAGTATCAAGTCATAAATGTGTCAGGTTTGAAAATCTCACAAACGGCTGAAGCTGGTACATCAAAGACGACGAGGAACGAGCAACGGCCTTAAGAACGAGTTAAACATACTTGAGTTCCGTTTTTGCAATCGTCGTAGATCTCTTCACTCATTACTCTACCCATAAGCACATGGCTAAAAGGATTCCTAATTACTGAGTGCTCTGCGACTGCAGAGGGAATATCCGGGCGGTGCATGATAGTACAGGTAAGTAGTAGCGCGGAAATTTCTACTGCTTTAAACCTCCAAGCTTCTCTCACGACGTTAAGTAATAAAACTGCATAACGTACCGTAAGTTTTTCCCCCGGTTTCCAGATGCAGCTCAAACTAATTCTGTGCATATTTTATTGGCTCTACATATTACGTAGAAAGTCAGTTTCGTTTATGGTATTTTTTCGAGGGTTTCATAAAGGCTGCAATGCTACTTGGATTCAAATTGTCAAACGTAATGAAGGTCAACTTTTTCAGACTATAATCTGGTGTTGATCCAACACTAACACCGATGTCCATCCAACACCATCCGATGTTTAATTTCCGAATGGACTACGAAAATGGTTTGGTACTTGAATCGATGGTGTATCTACATTGTGAAACATAATGCTTGTCAACATTTTTAGACTTGAAACTGGTGTCAATCTAACACTGACGATGATGTCCATCCAACACCATCTGATGCTTAATTTCCGAATGGACCACGAAAATGGTTTGATACTTGAATCGATAGTGTAACTACATTGTGAAACGTAACGAATGTCAACTTTTTCAGACTATAATTTGTTGTCAATCTAACACTAATACCGATGTCCATCCAACACCATCCGATGTTTAACTTCCGAATGGACTACGAAAATGGTTTGGTCAATTTAAACACTACCATTTTTCACAGTGCACCAATTCCTCCAAGACCAGTTTATCATCGTTCGCGCATCAGTTTACATTCGCACTACATTACATAAATTCTAGAATATACACCAGCATGTGAAACGGTTCAACCCTTCGCCCCAACGAGGTCTAAGAGTAACAATTTCCGAGCATCGAAATAGAGACACCGACACCGTAAGATGACGAAAGAAAAGAGGACGCTAATGTTACTTTACAAGAAACCCGGAGTGCTTTATCGAGTTTCACAACTTGTGGCGTGGTTTCGATGTATATAAAAAGCCACCACGAGGAGCGGATAGAAGAGACCGCAGGTGATCGGTGGTATTTTTGTAACCGTATCCATGCTCCGCACGAGGGGGATCGAGGTGTCCGTTGCTCTCGAGGCCCATCGTCATCTGAACGGAGTCTGTACTCCGTCTTTTCCTACTTGATACGACATAGTTGTGATCGTGTTAACGCCGATAGCCGTTCTGTATACGCGACGGATTACGCCGTGGGCTGGACTGCTCGGTAAGCGTACCCTGTTATTGGTTAACGTTCCAGTGTTTGGTTAATCCTGGATTGCCGAGGTCCACTGTAAGCTGTCGGATAATGATCGAGGCTTCATGCTGTTTACCACTGAGGCTAAATCGTCGATTTTCGATTCATCGACTAACGGTGATTTACTTTTTGATACCCATTGTTATCAATAATATACTTTGATCAAAGCTATTTAAACAAAATGAAATTATTTATTAGGTAATAAATAAATAATTTATTAATAAAATTAAATACGTTATTAAAATAAAATAATAATAATTTTCGCAGTCATAATAATTCTACTTTTATAAAATTCTTCGGTATGATTATGAGGCTGGGCAAAAACTCAGGTTCCCCAAAAGATCCCGGTTTTTTGGAGGGATTTTTCTTATAAAACCCGGATAAATTGAGTCTTATTCGTTGCGTGTTTGTGGTGCGTTAATCGTTTCATTTTCGTTCAGCGTCGTGGAAACATGGAATTGGTGAGAAAATCTATTTAGTTATTTTATTAACTGTTTATGAATATTTTAATGTACAAATCAACACCGCAATACGGACAATGTTTGTTAGGTGAAATTGTTGAGTGCAGAGTGTGAATTTAAGTCGATACGGATGATTGAGACATGGGAAAAAAGTCGCAAAATGATCGTTGGATGAATGATGACTAAGCGGTGTTTCCAGTCGTCTTCTCGCAACGTTTTTGCGACATTACGGTGCTGAGGAGAAACTGATTTCAAGCAATGAACAACTCGGTCACCTTCAAAGTGATTTAAACTGTTCCAAAACGATCAAAAGTGACTTTAAACTAATTTAAATGAGTATCAAGCGAATCTCAGCGGTTTGAAACTGATTTCATGCGATTATAATGAAAAGTTGTCTGCGATTTTAACGAGTAAATAGCCTCAAAGCGGGCCAATTATTTACGAATGTCGTAAAGTTGACTGTTGAATATGAAACTATAAATGAAAGGCGCCTAAATGACTGAAATATTCTTTGAGATAATGAAGAATCGAATCGACGTAACTGAAGTTATTATATATAAATCATCGCGAAAAATTCGAAATCGAGTACCAAAAATCGAAGAGTTGACTTTAGCGGGGATCCGAGTTTTGTTTTTTTTTTTTTTTGTTTTTTACCACAATTTATATCAGATTTCCAAATAAGAGAAATTTCGTATACCTAGTTAATCGGTCTTTTTCGTGTGGCCAAACATCACTTCACAAATCAGGGACACTAGAGTTGTAACTTAAGTCACTACCGAGGGGATCCAAAGACTTACGAAAGTTACGGAAAAAAATCCAGCCGATCAAGAATCTTTGAACTTTAAAATTGCAGGTATAAGAGAGGTGCAGAAAATGCATGGTTTTAAAGAGTCGAGGGTCAAGGAGCTGGATATAATGACCATCAAGGCTGGTAACCGTTACTCGTATTTTTTTCCAAGCCCTACGAACGAGGGAAAAGCTGTTACGTGTAAGTTACAACAAGTTAATAAGCAAGAGACGGAAATGGCACGTCCGAGACTTTCGATAAAGAGAACCGTAAGAGCGAAACGAGAGTCAGAAAAACTGGGGGAAGGTGAATTGGATATCCTCGAGGTAGTTAATGAAGATCACAGCTTCTCTGTTCCTCAGCTCGATTTAATCCTTTCAGTCACACATTTTTCCACTCAATATTTAGGCCTGATTTATTTTACTCGGCAAATTTCGAGGTCGCTGATCTCGAATCTGCAGTCAGAGTTTGGATATATCGCCATGTTGGATCCGCCATTTTGGATTTAGAAACTGTCAAATTATAACGCTTGAATGGAAACTCATCTCGTCATCGTTAGACGATATTGTTTTTATACACGATGACATTTGATACCGACTCGTTCGATCGAATTGATCCGATTTTTTTATCACAACGTTGAACTTACTTTTGGGTAGAATTCGGGGGACGCGTTTTGTTCAAAGTACGATTGATGCTCCCGTGTTTTCAACTCGATTTACCAGCCCTTCAGAGCTCGAAGTTTATTCGAGCCATTCACCGCTAATCGAATAAGTTTAAAATCTTACCGCGCAACAATAACAATTATATAAATTATCCGAGCATCGCGGAACGCCTTGTAGAACTTCTTGTACGAGTCATGAATTTCATTACTCTTTCCCCCATCCCTTCATCGTGTTTACAGCTTTTTATACATACGTTTTTTTCTTCCTTCCTCGAGTAAGTATAATTCACAATTCTCTAATTGTAAGTAACGTATATTTTTTTTTCTCTCCATGTGTCGGAGGTAAGATAAAGAATTTAAAGGGCGCATGGAACGTACAGTCAGGTCTAAAATGTGTGGGAACAAAAATATGATAACACAAGGGTAAATTTCGTATTATTAACAAATAAATATTTTTCAGATATTTTTGACAATACAATGAAGTGTTTACACTGAAAATTCAATGTTTTAAAGTATTTTCCTTAATCGTAGGAAGCTTTTTTCATCGATAAATATTGTGAATAATCCCATAAAACTTGAAAATTTTTTCGCATTTTCACGGGACTCATCGTCGATCAAACGATTCGATCGATAAAAATATTTACATCATTTTACCGCGTATACTATTCATAACTATTTTGATTCCTTATCATAACAGAAAAATATTTATCTGCATATAAAATGAAAATTAGTTTCTTAGCCGTAATTATAAAATCTAGCATGTGTTTATTATTCTCTCTGATTGCCTGATTCGTATGAAAAAACATATTAAACTTTACAAAAAAATTTAATACTGTAATCATTAAAGAATGAAACATCGACAATCATGATAATACTAAATTTAGTTACTACTATCCCATTTCCTTGTGATTCTAAAAATATCTAAACCGTTATTGCAACGATACTAGTTTAACTAGAATTTTCTAACAACTCTATAGCAAAAAATGAATTTTCTTTACCGAGGACAAATAAAATAGGAATCGTCTATAGATATGGTTGCAATATATATATATCTCGTATCCCTCGTCACGGCGGATAGATTTCTTTGTTTATTTATATTTTCACATCGTATATCGCGAGCGGAAATTGCGATTTACGGTTTATGAGAAGAGGGCATATAACACAGGTAGGTAGGGTTGGTTGGTTGGTAGGTGGTGCAATAACAATAACAATAAACCGCGAAAAGTTTCGCTGAGGAAAGGTTGACTGTTGGTATGTGTTCAAGGATCGGGTCGTCGATCAAAGGTGGGGGGGGGGGGGGGGGGGGGGGGGCGAAGACTCCTCGTCGCTGCGGGTGACGAACGGTGGGTAGGCATGAGATAAATGCGAGATAACTAGGGAAAAGAAGACTAAAAGAGGGAAAAGTTGAAAAAAAAAAAAAAACAGCAAGGGCGGCGCAGGGGGGGGGGGGGGGAGAAAAGAAAAGAAGGGAAAAAACCGCGTAACGTCGGAAAGAGAAGGAGGGAGGAGGAGGAGGAGGAGAGGAAGAAAGAAGAATAATAGGTGGTGAGGAAAAAAAAGGTGGCAAAAAATATTGCGAACCTTGCATATGTTACCAGGCACTTCTTGTCCTCTTAGGAAAATTGCAGTATAAGAATGACCGACCGAGTCACGGTCCCTCAAAGTGGTTACTTAGTGAGCACGCACTAAAGCAACGGTTACATATGGAAAACGATTGTTTGTGGAGTGGTTGATACTTGAAAAGTGGTTACTTAAAAATCGGTTTGTTAGAGAATGGTCGTATAAGGAGCGGCTATTTAAAGAGCGGTTACTTACCGGGCAGGCACTAATACAGCGGTTACTTAGTAAACGATTATTTACAGGGCGGTTGATACTTGAAAAGTGGTTACTCAAAAATCGGTTTGTTAGAGAATGGTCGTATAAGGAGCGGCTATTTAAAGAGCGGTTACTTACCGGGCAGGTACTTATACAGCGGTTACTTAGTAAACGATTATTTATAGGGCGGTTGATACTTGAAAAGTGGTTACTCAAAAATCGGTTTGTTAGAGAATGGTCGTATAATGAGCGGCTATTTAACGAGCGGTTACTTACCGGGCAGGTACTTATACAGCGGTTACTTAGTAAACGATTATTTAGAGGGTGGTTGATACTTGAAAAGTGGTTACTCAAAAATCGGTTTGTTAGAGAATGGTCGTATAATGAGCGGCTATTTAACGAGCGGTTACTTACCGGACAGGCACTAATACAGCGGTTGCATAGTAAACGATTAATTATAGGTCGGTTGATACATGAAGAGCGGTTATTCAAGCTGTTATGTACATCATGATATTTTCCAATCATTACTTTCAAGTAATGTAAATCTGAAAGTTTTCCAACGTGATGCGATTTTTGTTCGATTTTAAAAATCCCTGAAATCAAATTACGCACAAAACCGATTTTTCAAGACTTTGTTTGTCTATTTGGATCACTTGTACTTTTCGCAATGGGTTCTTCCCTAATTTAAAATTCTCAATATCGCATCTATGACATTGGATTCCTAACTTTTTTTTCATACTCTCAAATCAAATAAACAACAACGCCAATTATCTTAGCTGCGAAAAATTTCCTTTGTTACAGTTACCATAAAATAGTAATAAAATGGACACCACTAAAATACACTATGTAAAACGAAAATATATTCAATAACTTTAGAGTACAAACCACAACTGGAAACTTCTCACCTTTCGATTCTTTGGTCAGTCGTTATTGATAAATTCGGGTTCGTAAATTTTCGAAAAAGTCACGAGTCTGACATTTGAAGAGTCCGACTTTTCGACTCTTCGGTATTTTTGCAATTCAATATTTTGCGCTTCGCAATCTTGCTCGTATTCTCACGAAAGAATTTCGGTATAAATTTGTCTACATATTTTAGCGTTCTCAATTTTTACTTATCTACAAGAAAACCTTTCGCATCCACGATCTTTCTACGTTTTTAACCGTCGGTACTTTGAATTTTGGTATTTCGTCCCTTAGAATTTTTAGTCTACCGCAATTTTTCTACCCCATCCATCGACTTCGTAAATCCCTGTACGTCCGTCTTCGCGTTGTATGATATATATATATATACATATATATATATTTCTGTTTACCGATCTACTTTGGAAGAGAGGATCGTTCGTAAGATTGTTTCGGAAACAACGACGCACGCGGTTTGGGATATCGCTTACTCTCTGCTCTAGTGGATTTTCGGTGTCGTTACGGGGAAGGGCGGGCGAAGGATCGAAGGATCGAGAGTCCTTCAGCTCCCGCCTGCAGATCCGTCCTCTTTTGCTCTTTTGGCTACTCGCTGAGAAGACCGGACGAGCCGAAAGAACGAACGAACGGGCCATCAACGACGATATAGAAGGTTATACATATTGTCGCGAGACCACTTCGAGGAATTGCCATCTTCCCTTATTCCTCGACGTATTTCGAGAATCGGGAAGGGAGGAAACCTGGGGGGAGAGAGACGGAGAGAGAGAGAGAGAGAGAGAGAGAGGTATAGAAACACTTATGTACACATACACGTAATGTTGTACCTATGTAGAAAATTCGAAGGTCCTGACAAAAAAAGGCGCAACCGGAAGACGTCACGGAATCCTGAGCGAGCCCCAAGAAACGACTCGCAGAAATTCTCCCCTCCCTTCTCTTTAATTCCCCTTTCTCCTTCGACCTTCCCTTTTTTTCCTCGCCTTTCTTTCGCCTTATTATTTCACTCTCCTCGTTCTTTATATTCTATCCCGTCATGGCGGCGAGTTTCTCATGTATTTTGTGCAAAAGTTTTTTTTTTTTTTGTTTTCGATCGAATCTCTCGTCGGACATCGAGTCTCTGTGCTTGGACGGAAAGTATGTAAATGCGATAACCGGGAGGTGATCACGAAGGGTGGAAACGACTACGGGAATTCAATTAATATCGTCGAAATAAGTTGTAAAATTAGTTCGGATTGCATATTTCAAATTAATATAATGTGAAAAATATTGAGGTTGCGAAGAATTTTTTTGCGCTACTTTTTTGAAGAGAAAGATGAGTGAGATTTCTCCCAGTTGATAACAAATTTGACGTTACTTCTCTCGTTGTCGGATTCCGGAATAGTTGCCGGGATGAAGATCGGTGATAAAAGTGATTGCAAAGTACAGGAAAAAATATTGACCGCTTTGTGTTGTATGAAAACTTGACAAAGTTTTCAAGCTGTGTAGGGTATAAACCTCGAACTCGGTCGCGCGAGGAGAAGGAAAAGTATAGAGAGGAAACCGGTAAAAAAGGAAATAAAGAAGCACCGCGGAGAGAAAAGGAATGGAAAAGAAAAACGGATGATAACGACGAAATTATTGCCTTATTTTGTTTCGCGAATGGAAGAAGTAAACAAGGGTGAGAAAAAAAAAGAAGGGGGGAATAATAATTTGATTTATTTGAAGACAAGGAGTTTATTCCTAATATAATGCAGGATTAAACGAGGTGGAGGTTGAAAATTTTCAGCTACCGGAATATATTATTATAAAAGCTGTAAATGAACTAATCGTGAAACACGACCGAACTTTACAAGATTCCAGTTTCACCGTATTTGTAATACTCGTGAATAACGGAAAGAGTGTAATTATTCAAACGTCTATGTTCTAATCACCGTGTAGGTGATACACACAGCATATGTATATATAAAGGAATAATTATTTTTTATTATATGGGGTATTCCACGCTAATTGGACCTGGGTTTTATCCTTGACCTCTTAGATTTGGCGCGCAATTTTTTCTATGATTGATCTCACTTTCAAAGGTACTCTGTTTTTTTTTTTTTTTGTTTTTTTTTCGATTGAATTTGAATCTTCTATAATTGTTAGAAACGATTTTATCGACCGGACAAAATTAAAAATTTGAAAAAATTCTGAAAAATCCTGTGTCAGATATCAAAATTTTCAAGCTTGGACCCCGGAGTGGGCCGATTTTTCCTTCTTACTGTTTTCAAGCTTTTTCCGAAAAGAAAAAAACGTTAAAAAACTCAGTAGCGCAAGTCATTTTACTATGGATGATTGCTGAAACATTTTTATATGTCACCTGGGATATTTGAAAATTTTTTCAGATTTTTCGCAAAATTTTTTTTTCTTCTTTATTTTGCAAATAAAAAAGTTGCAAATGGCAAAATGGTTCCAAATTGATATACGAAAATCTCCACCCGTAGAGCAAAGATTTTTATTTAAAAAAAAAATAAAAAAAAAAAAAAAAAAAAAGTGGGCACTGAGAAATCAGTGAGCATTGATTCTATAATATTCAATGACAATATCAGCATAGTCAATATGCAGAACATTCTATGTCCAATTCTGCCAAATCAAAGTATAATTTTTTTGTAGTTTGATATCTCGGTGTACAATCGACGTAAAAGGATGATGATAATTTTATCAATTAGCAGCATCAACGGTGATTGATTTCTTACGCTTTTAGATTCTTTGCAAATAGTTGGGGACACGGGCAAATATTACTAAAACGTATACTGAAAGTTGAGTAAAAACGTGTGTGTATAATATTGAATGACAAAATTCATAGACCTTTGATAGAGGGTTTTATAGATTTCCATTTATTGCTTTATAGAAAATTTGGCAGGTGTCCCGGCGAAATTTCGAAAGATTCCAAAATCAGTACCACCCTATTGCAAATATATACATCATGCATTACGCACCATTCGTATAACTTCGGTTACGAAGAGTTTCGGGAACCCGCGTATTCCGCCCCCGGGGTGGTGACCCAGTCATTGTTTTCAACCCTTCGCTGACAGCAGGTACGGAGTATAAGCTACCCCTCGAAGGTGGGGGGGGAAGAGAGGTGATGTAAAAATAACATAAAACGTTGACAGGGTTGCGATGGGGTGATGGGGTACGGAGCGCGTTAAAAGCACCTTGATAAAGTAGGCCGCGGTATTACGAACCACGTTTAAAAGAAAAGAGGAGGACGCGTCGCGCAAGCCGACGCCAACCTGCCCCCCCCCCCCCCACACCCCCACCCCCCGCCCATTACCTTTTTATTTCACGGTGAAAACAAAAGACGAGAGCGGCAAGGTGAAATGGGGTTTGAGAAACTCGAGAAAGAGGGAGAGGAAAGAACTCCCACTGCGCGTTGGCGTTAATTACATTCACCTTTGCTATGCCGGAAACGGTACGTACGCTCTATACATTATGAAACGAGTGATTATCTAACGGCCGAATGCTCCGTCGTCTGCTACAATGTAACGCGCATGCGTTAAAATTCGAGAGCAGTTGTTTGCGAGGGTGGCCAACCGTCGGAAATTCAAACGACGGCTCGCCGCGATGCGTGTTGACCTGAAAAAGTGTTGAGCACAACTGACAGCGAAAAGTTTCAATATTTTTGAGGTTATGCTTGTGACGGTTGGTCACTCTGGCGAACAACTGCTCTCGGATTTTAGCGCATGCGCGTTAGATTGTAGCAGACGACTATTAGATGATCGTTGTGTATACTCAATATCAAAACGCCAAAATACACGGATCCGCAATAAAAGAAACTGTACAGGTTTTTTCTTTTTTTATGTACAGTTTCTTACGGATTCTCACTCACTCAAACCGGGAAAAATACTGACAAAGTTTTATTTAAAGCGAAAGTCGCGTTTAACTTGAAATCTGATATCCTATTCTTGATTCTAAAAATTCTATGCAATAGTGTCGATTTTTATACTCTTCCTCGACGATTATACTGGTTTTGATATTCCGGCCGTTTTTTGTTTTCTTATTATACGAGTACACCTTGGTGAGAAAAGGATTTCACGTTGTTGCGAATGAGGTTTCAGGCTAAACGAGTACTGACTATGTTTTTTTCTTTCTTCGAGTTGGAAACTTAAGTTAAGATCGAACGGATCAAGTCAAAATTAGTTTGCATTATATTTTATCCCACGAAAATCAACTGGTTCTGCTGCAAAACGCACCTACGTGGTGACCGTTTAATATAATGTCTACGAATCGATCACGTGATATGTGCTTTTGATGCTCAAACAGTCCAAACATAAAAAAGGAACTTTTGGAAATCGTCAGATTTTACATCACAGCTCGAGAAGAAGAACGGATTTATTAGTAACTTATGGTAACCAGTTTCTTTCGTCACTAATTTCAAACACAGTCAGAAGAAGAGGCTCTTGGTCAACGTCTCTCTAGGAAGAAGGAGGTGCTGAGGTTCCCATCTCCGAAATTGAGTATCAAATACGAAGAATTGGCGAAGGTGTGGTAAAAGTGAATTTTGCTATAAAGACTTTTAAAACTCCAACAGCAAAAGCATCAAAAACCACATAAAAATTAAAGAGAGACGATTTAAAAAGAAGAAACAATCGAAAATCAAGAAGATATTCAAGAGTATAGTGCCTCAATGAGAGACAATTATTTATAATTTTAACAATATACATCATTTTAAACATTATACACATGGAATGAATGAACGATGGAATGGATGAACGAATGAATTTTAAATACATTGACGGCTCGTGTTTTGATATATCAATAAATAGATTAAATTGTGCTGTGCTAGTTGTACCTTAACAAATATACGCAATCTTCGTTAATTACATCAAAAATAATTCCAAATTGAAATATATTCTCGTATCGTATTAAATTGATTGGATAATTTCACCGACTAGACATGCAGATGTAAATTTTTGTTTCTCGTGTTTACGTTACGCGTAAGAATCGCGTAGGAATGCGCGTATCATTTAGTCCGTTTGAAAGATAATAGGATTTTGCAGCCTTTGACGAGGACGAATCTTCCTCTCTTCAACCCCCGGCGTTGACGCCTTATCGCTCAAAACTTATACATCGTTTCTTGCCAGAGATATCCACCCTGGGGAACTTTAATCCCACACAAACCTGATACGAAAGGTCTGTTTGTACGGTATACAGTATACGCTATACACTATGAGACAGGTGGGCGTAACCGTATACTCGCAAACTGAAAGGGTAGTTCAAAACTCATAGACTACAATGTGAGGTGAATATTGTCTTTCTTTATTTTTCGGTCAGTAGTGGAAACAGGGTTCCAGTTGTCAAACTTTGTACTTTTTGATTTTTAGACTTTTTTTCAAAAAAAAAAATTTTACCGAATTCAAATATAGGAAAATGTAGATGCATCCATTGCGTATCTATAAAAAATTCGTTGTTCCAAAGCAAGTTTGAACGGGGTTTTTAGAATTTTGGAAAAAAATTGCTGAGTAAGTTGTCCCGAGTATTTGAAATGACGAAATCGGGTAAAAAATGGTGAATAATTTTTTTTTAAGTGCCTTTGTTTTCTTGTTTTTAATTTCATGTAAGAAACTCGGGTTTTCATTGTACATTTTGAAAGCAATCATTTTTTTCCACGTTGTATTTTTTCATAGAAATCACAAAACAGTCGACCTACACTCCGAAAATCCCGAAAAATTTGAACCGGACTCAAAAACCACGGAAAAGTCGAAACGGGGCGAGTTGTCGTGAAATTATTGTCACATGTGACAACCTGCCTCAACCCACGATATTGTTTAAAAATATGCATGTCTCGCTGACCCGTTATTCAAACATCAAAAACATATGTATATCAAATGAGAGCGAAAAGAATCACCTTTCCGATAGACGCTTTTACCCTTTGTAGATGCAAAAAATACGCCACAGTATGAAGTGGGAAAATTTGTGACTCGGTTTGGAGAATGTTTATTCTGAAATCTGTATATTTACGCGGACGAGGTTTCATTTTTTATGTTTATATTTAAAAAAATTAAATTGAAACAATGGATTTGTTTTTCATTTCGAATGATGGCTGAAGAATTTTCTACGCTAGAGAAGAAAAATTTTTTAGTGTTATAATTTAGCTGCCAAATTTTGGAAATTTTCATATTGTTATGTAATGTTAATTGGATCATGTGTTTCATCATGTCTCATTTGATATCTGTTTTTCTTTTCTTACCTTTGCTGAACTTGATTTCGGCAACCCTGGAACAGAAAATGGAAATATTCGAACGTTATTGTAGAGTTGGAAAATAATGAAAATAGAAAAATAGTACAGTTATAAGAAAGAGTGGAGAACAATGACACGTGTCAAGTTTGATTCGGGTAAAAATTAGGTCTAGCAATTATGATTCACGGTTGGTAATGGAGATCTATAAGATTGAGAGGCATTTAAGGTATACACCTGAAATGGATTAATATGAATTGACGGATATGAAAAGCGATTCCGTACATAAATTATGAAAACACTTGTTTGACAATTCTCAAATTTTGAATTTAACTACACAGTAGATTATGAAGAGAATTTGGAATACAATGTAAAACGTAAAAGAAAATCAATAATGAAATTGAAACCATTATCATCGAAAACTATAAAAATAAAGAAGACGTTAAATTTTTGCAAACTCTACAAATTTTGAAATCCCGGATCAATCGGCTGACTTTGAATTGTTTTTTCTCTCGATCGCTTGAACTTTCGCATTATTCAATAACTCCAAGTTATTGCGTCAATTATCAAAGCAAATTCACTCATCAAAATACCAGAAATAAATAAATTTTGATACGAAATGTCAAACTACTCAACGATTTTCCAAAAATGAAGAATCTCAGTCTCGCAGTATACTTTTTTATTGTTTTCGTTTTAATAAAAAATCGTGAGTTTGCAGTAGACATAAAGTTTTTCATCGTGATATCGATAAATCGATAAATGCATCAGAATATAAAGATCGGTGAAAATTATCACTGCCACACAGTAATTACTGTCAAGTGTCAGGTCTGCAAAGCTAAAATATATTCTGGTTAAAAGTGTCGAATTTGTAAAAAATCAAGTTTGTAATAAAAAAAAAAAAAACAAACAAAGACGAATTCCTAACTTGAAAATTGCTGGTGAAATTTTCTCGGAAAAATGACGTTAGTGATTTGGACGAGCGTGAAGAAAAGTGAACGTGAAAAATGACGAACGAAATTGGCACGGAATCCCCCATTCGCGGAGACTAGACGTGAGAGAATAAATGGCTCGGACTCGGCCGCCTGCAAGTTGCATAATAAAGCCGCGTGAGGGGGTTTAATGCACATTAGTGCGATGTTTTTAATTCCGTGAGAGGCGCGAGGCATCGGCACGTAGCTATACAAGGGTAGGAAGGTATACGGAAGAGATTTTCCCGCTGCATAAGCTCCTTGTTTAACGTAATATGATAAAATGGGAGTGTAACTACCCCCCCGGAATACGTACCGAGCACTCCGGTGGATGTGAATAAACGAACGCACATTAAAACGTAACAGTTACCCTGCCCCATTTACTCGGCCAGCTTCGCCGCGTTATGAATGCAAAATAATTCCACGGTACACCGAACGTCCGAATTTCTCTTCCTGAAGAATTATCGCGATCGCAACGAGGGGTTGATTGGGAAAAATCGATAAAATTTATTCATTTTTTTATCGGACATTATCGTGAATTTTGTATTTATCAAACTATTTGAAAGTAAATACAGGAATTAAACGAAAGCTTGGATATTTGTCGACGATACCTCGGTTCTAACCTAACCTAACATATTTATGATATTATTTAAAGGAATAAAGCGGAATTAAGCAAAAGCTCGGATATTTATCGACGATTCTTCCGTTCCTAACCTAACTTAACCTGTTCTAACATAACGTAACCTAACCTATTTATCAAATTATTTGAAAGAAAGTAGCGGAATTATACAATAGCTTGGATATTTATCGACGATTCTTCCGTTCCTAACCTAACTTAACCTGTTCTAACATAACGCAACCTAACCTATTTATCAAATTATTTGAAAGAAAGTAGCGGAATTATACAATAGCTTGGATATTTATCGACGATTCGTGCGTTCTAACCTAACCTAACCTAACATATTTATGAAATTGTCTAAAAGAACATAGTAGAATTAAGCAAAAGCTTGGATATTTATCGACGATTTCTCCGTTCCTAACCTAACCTAACGTAATCTAACCTATTTTTCAGACTATTTGAAATAAAAAAACGAAATTAAACATAAGCTTGGATATTTAACGACGATTCGTTCATTCTGACCTAACCTAACATATTTATGTGTTTATTTAAAAGAATAAAGCGGAATGAAGCAAAAGCTTGGACATTTATCGACGATTCGTGTGTTCTAACCTAACCTAACATATTTATGAATTTATTTGAAATAATATAGCAGAATTAAGCAAAGGCTTGGATATTTATAAATGATTCCTTTTAAAGTTTTAGTATTGTTGAAAATTTAGGAGATTCGTTCGATTTCGTTCTATGATAGGCAAAGATCATTTCATTCAGAATTCGTATTGGCATAGTTGAATATTTAATTTTTCACAATGTTGCACCGGTATTGATTATTATCATCATCGAATCACAATATTACTATTGACTTCAAGATTCAGATAGTGACAGTGAAATCGACTTCGTTCACTTGCATCGCTATTGGATGAGCCGCAATATCGATTCCTTTTCAAACGCCAGAACATTACGATTCGCAAATTTGAATAAACGAGATTTAATTTTACTATTTCGAATCAAATAAAAACAAATCATGCGACCTTGTATTCAACATTTTTCGATTAATCAAAAAGCTGGAAAAAAAATTACTCACAAAAATTTATACAATGTAATTTAATTACGAACAAAGTGAGCTGTTCAAGTATTTTATGAAAAATTGTGTACCTAGGCAGTACGTTTCTCTTTAAATAAAAATAAAAAATCAAACAGTAATAGATTTTTTTTCAACAATCATACAGATAATATAATCCAGCTTCTTTGTTTAGCTAATGAAATTTGTGGTCAAATATTACGTTTATTATCATTATACGATATCAATGAGACATTGGTTTAAGTATATTCAATTTCATTGACGTCAATCGTAGCACTTCGTCAATGGGAATTCAAGCCTAAGCGAACAAGTTTAAAAACAAAAGAATCGAAAGAAAAATAAATCCGTAAAGCAAACGCAGTTTGTTATCATTGCCACCGTCTTTTAATACTTATTGCTTTTTTTTCCTCCCACTTCAATTTCTTTCCGTACAGTATGTGACATGCATTATTGAAATGAAGGAAAAAGAAAAAGAAAGTGAACAAAAAAAAAAAACAGAAAAAAAATCAGCAAAATACAATAATAAGCCGGAGAAGAGTAAAAGTGTTCCGAAAATATTTCCTCAAAATATTCAGTCGAATTCTCCCGTGCAAATTGATTGAATTGTTATCGTAAGAAAAAGGCTTGTCGGTTAATGTACGTATATATATATATATACAGGTATATAGAGATATTGTATATACGTGTGCAGGGGGTGGGGGGAGTTTATGGAAGCGGAACCTTTTATCGTCTCCGTATCACGTCAATTTTGATACGTCAGTCATGCCCGTATATATACATACATACATACATACATACATAGATAGATAGAGTTACTAAATTATGAAAAATATGAAAAGCGATTGGTAAATATAAAAACGTGTACATGTAGGCAGATATAATGGAAAGTGCTGCGTGGAAAATGGAAAATTGAAAGATGGGAAGAGCCTCGATATTTCCTTGCAAACACAACCCCCCTTGGCCGTTCGTAGTCAACGTTACAGGGCAAGTAATGTGCACGCAACACTGCTGTCTTCACATCATTCAAACATTCTTGTTTTATCAACGAACTGTTGAAAAAAAATTGTCGAATTAGTGGACAAAGCAAAACCCACGAGAGAAAGAGAAAAAAAGATAAATAGAAACAGGGTACGAAGAGGTACATTTTTTTTTTTTTTTTTTCCCTCAAGTTTCGTCGGAAAATCACTCGAATCTTTGATTCACTAATAAATACTTCGGTAAATGGTCCTAAAACCTCATAATTTACGCACAACATAAGTAAACGAAAAGTATGTTGCAATTGAAATTCGGTCGATTAAGGCAATTGATTTTTAAAACTATACCGTGCTATTGTGATTGGGTTAAAGAAGCGTGTTGAGGAAAAAAAAAAAAAAAGGATAAACAAAAGATTTCTCGCAACTTCGAATAAGTAATAATCAACGAAGCAGAAAAATAACAATTCAGGGTCGATTATAATTTCGAACGATGTAAGAATAATCAATGTATGAATATCGAGTTAATTTCAAAGCTTATGCGTCTATATAACATGACGATGAGTCTGATTCATAATACACGTGAAAGCAATTTACCTTCTAGACCGCGTCAATGAATTGAGAAGCTTCACAGATATACATATTAAATATATATATATATATATAACAAACTATAGCACTGTTTAACAACACGGTTCACTTGAAATTAAGACGGTTAGTAAAATTTTCGAGAGTTACGAGAAGGGTCTCTTGAATCGCTTTTAAACACACCGAGAACAAGTTCTCCGAGGTATTTTCCACCGTTGAGTGTCTTTGACGAGAACCGCGGGTCGTTTCACTCGAATAATCACAGATCATTCGCCACTCGGTCGAGAAGGACCAAGAATTTCACTACCGAGCATGATCACGAGCTTCGATGAGACCAGAAGTTACGCGGGACGGTTTGTTGGTTTGAATGCGAGTGCGTTTACCTTTTGAAATCGGCTTAAGCTACGCCGTAAAGTCAAATTCGTATTTTCCTTCACGCCGAATTAGCGAACGTCATGTAAGCGTCGAATGTTTCCAAAGTATACAATTGACTTTGGTTGACGTTTTCACATCCCTGCAGAACGTGGGGTTTGAATTTATCTCACCCCAAATAGGCATTCGTTAATCGAGAGTTGCCAAAATGCGGTCGCTTATAGTGACTGGATAGCGATACATCAAGCCGAGGGATCGTTAATTATGCTTGAAAAAAAGGAAGTTAAGCCTTACCGAAAGAGAGAGAGAGAGAGAGTGAAAGAAAGAGAGAGAGAGAGGGAAAGAGAGAGTGGATAAAACAATACAGTGATTAATAAATTGAGGAACGGTGTGTCAGTTTCAGGGCTGAGTAAAATTTCAACAAATCTTCATCATACCTTTGCTGTAAAAACCGCTTTGGAAGAACATCGAAGCATTAAATCGTGATAGGGTTAACCGCATTTTCGATGCTCGATAAAGCGAGGTTCAAATTTGACACTTCATTCATCAATGAACATTGACTGTGACCTTGAGATATTTCCGTTCCCACTGTAGATTCTGACTGTTGGTGCGATGAAAATATGACACTAAGCTTGGAAGAAAGGCGGATTGTGAATCGTTTGAAAAATCAGATCCCAGGAATAGATGTCGAGGGTATGTTTGGTACATAACGCAGGGTCGTAAAAGGGGTGAAGATAAAAGAGGACAAAGTTATTTGTTATAAGGGTGTAACCCTTGAGGAGAGCTTTTGGAGTGAAAGGTATATTGTAAAAAAAAAAAAAAAAACAAGCGTTGATTGATCCTCCGGAAATAATTGCAGTCGAGTTGGAGCTCGCTTTGAAGTCGTTGAGATCGACGTACCGTTTCTGAACTCGCGTCAATTCATCGAGTTCTTAAATATCGGAAAGGTATGTTTGAAGAGAGTTACACTATACGCGTCTAGGGAAAGTTTGCGCGTGGAAAATCGAAGCGTTGGGAAGGGAGATGAAAGAGGAGGAGTGAAAAGATGGAAGTGGAGAAGCGGAGGCTTGTCTCAACATTGACTTGATCGATCGACGGTGTATCGGCTGTGAAATTCCAATCTCACTGTTTAGTCGGTTCGGAGGGTCAAATCTTCTATTCATTGGACAACTTTTCGTGAGAAATGAATTAACCAAATCCGAATGAAAAACTTTCCCAACGTCATATTTCATTCACCGTAGGCGCACGCATTGCGGCCAAAAACAGTTCTTGTTCACTTACAGACCACCTTCTGCCTCTGATTGCGTGTCTGGATTTGGTCTCTTGGGTATTTCCCCTTTAGTTATATCCCAAGACAGAGAAGGTTTCGAAATCTGAAATGACTTTTTGCCTAACTATGGTATACAAGCGGTAAATGTGCTGAAAGTGAAGATTGGTTTTGAAATATTTGGAAAAGGTTGCATCCTCGCGTTGTCGTGAACTGCGATTAGTGAATGATTAAACGAGCATGAAACTATCGATATTTTCGAGAACAGCGTATTCCCACCTATTTTACGATGTGTCCAGTAACCGTTGATACCTTTTCCTTACAAACTTTACGCAGGCGTAACCGGCAGAAGTAGTTTAAGGAGTGAAATTCTATACCCGGTAACATACCGCGACTCGTAAAGAGAGAATTGCACACACAGACAGAGATCGTGTAAGATACATGGTGGTGGAGGTGGCGCAGGTCGTCGAAGCCGTACCATAAACCGAGTGTGTAAACTCAAGTGGTTATAGGTATGGATATAGGCGGGCTATAGGCGGGCTGCTTGAAGGTGGAGATGTGAAATGGAATGAGAACGAAACGAAGAAGAAGAAGCATAGAAGAAAGAGATGAGGACGTCGGCTAAAGGACGGGAAGGGTGGTTCTATAAGGTCGACGACTGCCGTCATGTGGCGTAGTCGGCGAGGAGAGGGCAATAAAAAAAAGGACGGGAAGGGGGCAAGAAACAAAACAAAAAGAAGGGGAGCATGAGAGAGAGAGAGAGAGAGTAAAAAAGAACCGGTGAATGGTGATGCACAGATGCGGCGGATGTGACGTACGGCTCTGCTGTGGCTACGGCTTCTGGTTGACGGTACCAGAGGCGAGAAGAAGAAGGAGAGGGAAACGAGGAGGACAGAGAAGAAAGAAGAAACCAGGGGAGGTCGTCTACTACGAAGGCTCCGTTTCCCAGACCCCGACAACGACCTTAAAACTTAAAAGAAGAGCGAGAATCTCCGGTCAGAGATTCTCATTTTTCTCACCCTTGTGAATATATTTTCCATTCAAATATATACCTGCCTTTTTCCTTTTTTCATGTTAAATAAAGTTCATTTTTTCATTGTTGCACGTCTGTTTTACTCGTGAGCATTCGTTATATTTCGAGCACAAGTGACCGTGAGGTGATCTTCAACGGGTGTCGCAGTCTTGTTTCATTTCTACTTGGAGAGTCAGTTGAATGTCCTCTTTGACGATTTGGCAATGCTCCGCATCGTCTGAATTCGCAATAAAGATATTTCAGAAACACATTTATGCTCAGTGATTATTTGGAAAATCGTTACACTAAGCGCGTCTCGTGTATTTGACTTTGGTAAAAGACAATGTTTAGCCATTCTAAGACTGGCCAATGAGTTTGACTAAACGAAAAACAGTTAAATGGAATATCGCTGTGCAGTGAACGAACTGAATTTTTCGAAGCGCGAATTCTTCGTTATAATTACAACACGACTTGCATTTCCGTGATTCCAACCGCAAGTGTCAAGCCAGCCACATGAAACAAATTCCGATATTAATTAGCTTCGGCGCAAAGTGGAATTTGTGAAATACGTGGTGTAAACTTTCATATTGTATAATTTAGCGGTAATCCAACACTATCTGGTGTTGAACTTCCAAACGAAGTACAAAGACTGTTTTACGGCAGTACAGACGAGCCAATTTTGCTCAATTTTAACACCATCGTTTTTCACAATGTGAGTGGAACACCATGCTCCAAAGAGTCACGATCACTGGGTATGGTTTTTTCAGAGCGATATGCAGCAGAGCATCGAGGATGTGGATTTGAATCTCTGTGGAGTCTAATTTGGCGTCAATCCAACACCATGTGATGTCGGACTTTCGGACAGACTACGAAGATTCTTTAACGGTAGTCCAGACGAGCCAATTTTGCTCAATTTTAACACCATCGTTTTTCACAATGTGAGTGGAACACCATGCTCCAAAGAGTCACGATCACTGGGCATGGTTTTTTCAGAGCGATATGCAGCAAAGTATCGAGGATGTGGACTTGGACCTCTGTAGAGTCTAATTTGGCGTCAATCCAACACCATGTGATGTCGGACTTTCGGACAGACTACGAAGATTCTTTAACGGTAGTCCAGACGAGCCAATTCTGCTCAATTTTAATACCATCGTTTTTCAAAATATGAGTGGAACACCATGCTCCAAAGAGTCACGATCACTGGGCATGGTTTTTTTCAGAGCGATATCCAGCATGGACAATCCGGAGTTTCGAGTTAGGAGATGTAGGGTCCCGAAGAGGCGCGAGAGCTAGTTAGCATTCGGATAAGATTATTAAGCCGGAGGACCTGGAGGATATCTCGGCGCTTTCAGGGTCGACTTTTTGTCGTTCCGCTCGGTGGTGTGCAACACATCTACTCGAGGAGGGAGTAACGAAGGACCGACAGCCGGACGGAGAAACGCAGAAGCGGGATAGACGGACGGGATAAGACCGGAGATTTGGGCAACTTGACACCGGCGCAGCTGCGCCCGGCCTTTCCTCCCCGCCTACGTCTATATACAACGCGCTATGGATGCCTACGCAGATAAGTGGTGGCAGACCCAGCTACACAAACACCTAGAGATGATATGGATACGCCGACCGATCCGTACGCGTAATGGGGACACCGGATTTCGTTGGACCTGGGATTACCCTCGGCGGGAAATTCGGCGGTATCCATTTCCGCGTTGAGGTGGGTATCAGACCGGGCGATATAATGTACGGAGACAGCCGCCAAGGCAAGTCAAGCAACTTTTATACCAACCCCCTTTGCACATTCCGTCTATCCGCTGATTAGAGGATTGCAAACCAACGAGAAGGAACCAATCATCGTCGTTTCATGGTCTTCCGTCAAATTTCCAACTTCATTACCCAGTTCTCAAGCCTTGATGTATCAGCGTCACGGAGACACTGACGAGTCTTCGCTACGACGTATTACTCGATTGAAGGTCGCCAGTTAACTGCCACACCTGACATTGATCTTACCCCGAAAACATCATCCTCGATCAAACATCACTGCAGTGCTTTCGACGATGTCGTTATAAACGTTCCGATGAAACTTGGGGTAAATGGTACCATCGGACTTCGGAACAACTGCTTTCCACGGAGAGAAACGAACGGTCGGAATACCCACAAAATCTTCTAACCTTCGTAGCTTAAGAATCTCAGTGTCATCGATCGGCGAAAGCGATTCAAAACCAAATGGACAACCTTATCGAACTATGTACCTATCCAGATGGTCGATTGAAAGGAAAGTTTCAATTGGTGGCACCGTACAAACCTCGAACCAATATTTTCATGGAAGTCTAATTACCTACACGCGAGGCGATATAAAGTAAATTCTTGTTTCGATATGTCTCATCGAACGATCCAGTGCCATTAAAAAAAAAAAAAAAAAAAATGTGCTTATACCTCAGCGATGATAATTTGAACTATAATATTCTTCCTGGATAGATTCTGGTAATCTGAGAAGAGCGATGCTGCGGGTATTCGTCAAAGGGAATACGTGGGTATAATTTTAGAGAACAAATACTCTCGACATTAACACAGATGTGGTTAGGAAGTTTTTCCTAGTCATTAGGAGCATCAATCATTGTTTCAAGCTGCGACTCGGCTCGACTCTCGAGTCCGTTTTCTCCGTGGTTCTGCCTCGCTTCTCTCTCACTCTCTCTCTCTCTCTCTCTCTCTATCTCTCTCTCGCTCTCTCTTCACGCATACATACATCCCGTTAATTTTTTTGTTCGCCATTTACGTGGAACCATAAGAGGTCTGACAAAAGACCGTGGCGATACTCAACGGCGCATAAATTATCTCCGATGTGATTACGAGGCACAAGTTGATGCTCGGAAATTGAGGAACGAGCATCGGAACACACCATACATCTCACGCATCGTGTGTATCGGATGTGCCGACTGGCAATCTCTAATAATTGGTCCATCGATTTGTCTCGATCTTTTCTGGATCCCCCTCGATTTCTTGCCGTACCTAACAGTCATCGAGAAAAATTGGGTTTCGGTAAGAAATACCCGGTGGAGATGCACTTGATTACCAACGGTTCAGGTCCGCGCAAGAAAAGAGCCAATTATTCAAAGCTCCTCTAGCTAACCGTATTATACTCAAGAGTTCCGCTCGCTTCCTGAAAACCGTTCTTTCAGGCTTTCGGCCGTTTAGTCGAATTATTGCACATGCCTTGTTACTCGACGAACTGGCCATTCGTCTTTGATCGTTAGAAAAAATTTTCAATCCAATGAAACTGTCTTATACTCACAATCAGTAACGAACGGTCCCTTAACGGTTCACAATGGAACGCCGATTCATTTCACCGATATTTTTGCAGGATAATTTTTATTAATAAAAATTACTTCACGCATCTCTTTTCAAATGAAATATCGAGACCGTTTTGAGAATGTATGTCAAGTGCAAGAAAGCGTTGTTTTAACAAAAACGTGGCGAAACGCTTGTTTAAATGTTTTTTTTTTTTTTTTTAAAGCTGATTTAGTTACATCAGAATATAAAATCCCCCACGATGCAGGATAAAATTCTGAAACACTGAATTTCTACTTTAAGCCCCAGTTATTTCTTCATTTTATAACCAACATCAACGAAATTACACTGGTACAACATTTTTTTAACTAAAAATACGAATTGGGTGTTTGATTAACAAGCTGATAAAGTATAGCTTTATGTGATTCATAAGTGATGGATTTTTTAAAAATCGTTCGACTTATATTTTGGATAACAATAACGTATGTTTTGTTGAATTGCAAGTTTATTATCAGTAGATTATAACGATCGTAAATTTTGGATTGTTATTTTTTTGCCAACTGACCAGTACAAGGAAAATCCGTATCACACGACTTACAGGAACATTATTCACGAAGATAATAAACTGTTTTTCATTAGAATAAAACAGAATATAGTAGATTAATGCTGTCTTCAATCGTTGTGACTAACAATATGACTACAGTTAAAATTCAGTATGGAAAAAAACTATATATAGATATATATTTGATTATATTTAACTTGATTAATTTCAATTGCAGTTGTTAATGCTTTATATCGTTACGTTGTTGCGTCGAAAAACTTTTATCCCGACTGTACATCCGACATAAATTCTGGAATTTTATTATTCAATCGTAAAATTCTTTTTTACGAAACTTCGTTTTGCGTAAAATTTCACGAGATCTCATACAACCTGACAGAACAAACTGAAATTTCACAAGACTCGACGAGACTTCATATCTCTGTCACTTCGATTACAAACTTTGAACAGTCTTGAGTGTCGAATAAATTTCACTTGCCAGAAATTCGGATTTTGATTTCGAATTTAAATTACACTGTACACGACGGGATCGAGTCAAAATTGAAATTATATCAAATTGCGTGAGCTGTTAATATAGATAAATCAGGTTTAGAATTCGTTGGATAAATCAATCAACTTTCGTGCAGTTTAAACATCCAAACTGTTTCGAAACTGTGAAAGCTCGGTAAAGAAAAAGAAAAAAAAATAAAGAAAGAAGAAAGAAAAAAATGCAGAGAGTACTAATCGATCGATTGTGTAACAAACTCTTCCCGGAGTGTGAAAAAACAAGTCAGAGGATAAAGGATCGGGACTTGAAATTTATTCGTGCCAAAGTCCATTTTCCATAAATCGTTGGTAGTAGATGGAGAATGGGGGAAGTGTGTGTGTGTGTGTGTGCGCGCGTGTAGATTTTCCCTCTTATTCCCAAATTTCAACGATTTCCAATTTCCCATAGAACGACGACGAGGACCGGGACGGAGGTTAATGGTCGAGCCTTTGGACAAACCGGTCGTCGGTCCGAAATTGGTACCGATTCAACATCAATGGAGAGCAATCCCGCGTTACATGTCCTCCCATACAAACGTTGGAGGTTTTACTCTTTGATACTGTTTCCGGTAAAGTTCAATTCCCGATTCTCCGTCCGTTCCTTACCCTCCATCCCTTTTTCCCCTCTCTCTCTCTCTCTCTCTCTCATCTACTTTCCACCCTCGTGGTATATATTTTTAGAAGAAAGGGCTCGCGTGTTCGTCGTCGCAACCTTTGAGAGATTCGCCAAATTGTTTTATACTTTTAAAGGCGTCGCGACGCCTCCGCCTCCTTCGACTTTTCACCCCCCATACCGTCGGGGGTGAACGGCGACGCGACGCGGGACCAAAGAGCTTTAATAAAAGGGGGGAAACCAGACCCGCGGTGGTCGACGTCGACGTCGGAGTTGAGTGCTGGTTCAGCGTTTCCACTCAAGTGACGTAAGGCTGCCAACCAGGAAGTAGCCGCCGAGCCAAGGGAACCGGGTTCCCTTTTCACCCTTCTCCTCCTCCTCCTCCTCCCCCCGCCCCTCTCTTTCTCTTTCTTTTACACGTACTTTAGCCACTTATCCGCTTTTCACTCTCACTCCTCTGTACTTCGTCGCGTCACAGCTTCGGTATATTATTCTCATATATATATATATATGTATTAAAAAAAATAATAATTTTCGATTTTCTACCGTGGCAATACCTGAAAAGTTTGTTTAGATGAAAAGAAGGCTTCTGTTTAAAAAAAAAAAAAAAAGAGGGTTCCACGTTATGTGGAAAATCACGCTCGTTTGATTTTTCAACTTTTTATTTTACATTTTTTTTTTTTTTAATTTTCAAAGAAACACGTTGCAATTGTTTCTTTCCTCGCGTTCACGTTAAGCCCAACGATCACGATCCATTAACACAACGATATATATATCATCCGGGAATTTTATTCTTCCGAATTAAAACTTCCTATTAAATTATAACCATTTTATGAGATTGAATTAATATTGGAAAGATCGTAAGGTACATTTTTCAAAAATCAACCGGAGTCTTAATATTAAAAGTATGGATCTTCTCTATGACGTAAATTGATATTATGATTGATGTAGGCGGGAAGAAAATAAAAAAACAAAATTTTCATTCACGATTCTTCGCAAGTTTAAAAAGATGTATAAAAGTGAAAAATAAACCGAGCGCGATCTTTCACATAACGTAGAACACGCTCATTTTCTTCCAGAACCTTTCTTTTAAACCTGAACAAACATGGTGGAAAATCGCAAATTATTTTTTTCTGAAGCACCCTAATAAATATATTCGCGAATTTCGTCGCTTCTACGGGCTTAAAATATCTCGGAATTGATTTTTTTCTTATTATTATTGCGATTTTCTTTAAATTTAATCGATCCGCCAACTTCCAATTCTTATTCCAAGTACCACCATAAAACCATCGATTATTTTTCCCCGTCTATATTAAATATGATCATTTTTTACGACAGTTCATGGTAAACTGTTCCCCCCCCCCCCCCCCCCCTCCCCCCACTAATGACATATTCTGCACAAGAAAGTTTGAAACTTGGTTTATTTATTATCTGCGACCAAGAATCCTACGATATTCCAATGGATAAATTCTAAGGCATCGACCTTAATTTGTCTTTTTCCTGGAATCCATCAAATTTCTAATATTTTCATCGAATTTTAACAAACTTAGGCAATTGACTGACCAAATTTTAGATATTTTCATGCAACATATCAATAAAGTATTATTTTAAAGTACGACACGACGGTTTTCTCATCGTCAAGTTCATTTGACAAATTTTTTCCCTCAAGTTGGGCAACATTTGAACGCCAGACGATTCGTTATTTTTAACCGTTACGAATCCAAATTATGCCTCATCGTTATTTTCTTTCGTTACACTTCTCGGTCTCGAGATGTTTTCTACTCTGTTATTAAAATTTCAAACAATGTATATGAATTATTTATCGTATATCTCATTTATCCATATTTTTACTCCCGAGACAAAAGATATTAGACAAATTATCGTGGAAAAACGAATCGTACAATCTTTCTTTACGTTAAATGCTAAAAAGAAACAAAAAAAAAAAAAACGATCATCGATTATTTCATTGATTTTTCTTCTAACGTTCTCCACTAATCACACAAGCTAAATTAAAAATGTACCTTGTAAAATGTCTGAAGATTTTCAGAAACTGTATGAAGTTAACTTCTATCCTGTACACTGTATTCGAATGAATTTGTTTCAGTCGACGAATAGATAAACCAGATTTTATTTCTCTGCTCTTTTGTTTCTTCGAATTTGTTTTTTTTTTCCATTTATCAATATCGTATAATTGGTCTGAAGATATTTTTTCAATCAGACTGGATCGGTTTAAAAGAACATCTGATTATTTTTCGATTCAACGATAATCGTTATAGATTAATGAAGATAATGAGAATCGAATCTGTAATTTCTCTGTTTCCTTTGTTTGTTTTTCTATCATTCGATCAGCGTAATTAGCGTTTAAAAAATCGGTCCAGACTACCAGAATAAAAAAACCTAGTCACAATTATCAAGTAAAATTCTTCGCCAGTCAAAGTCTGTTGCTGACTGTAAACGCAACTTGTAAAATATCGTATTTAACGTAACGTTAAACGAAAACTCATTCGTCCCTGAACATCCTTTTGTCGGCACGCAAAATACCCGTCTAAACCATTGAACAGAATAAGTCTTTCGATTATCCGGTTGTAATACGTAATCGTTTGGATTATTATACAAGCATGAAAAACGAGGCCTATTCATTAGCCTTGAATGAAAAGCGAATTAGTGATGAAGATAAACGTGAGTGTAATCAAGTTTCGCCAAACGAACGACGTTCAATACTGTATTGTAAATAAGGCGCGTACATCTCAAAGTCTCGGGACAAAAGGCAACAACGTAGCAATTAATTAAAGCAAGATTTCGGATTCCTAATTATCGTCCCGATTGTGTCAATCGTGAGTTAATTAGAGTAGAATGAAGAGAATTGACTTCTGTCGTTTTCTTTTTCGTTTTTCCTTCCCTCTTTTTTTTTACCCCTCCTTGTCCTCTATCCTCCTCAGAGGAGCAATTAGCGCCGTTGTCAGCAGCCTCGATGAGGGAGGAGGAATAAGAGAAGAATCTCTGAGCGCAGCGGAATCTGGACGGACGGATCTCGAATCGACAAGATGATAAGGACTACGATGGGGAGGAGGGAGGGGGAGGGGGAGGGGGAGGGGGGAGGGAGTGAGGGTGAAATTCGCTTCAGCGATGTCTTTGTGGAGAGAAATTGAGCCGATTAAGAGTTGGCGGGGATTGGCGGGAGGAAAGAATAAGTCATAAATTGAAAAGATTGGCACGCCCCCCTCTCCCCCCCCCCCCCCCCCGCCGAAGAGGAGGATCCGTGTCCATTATCAGCGCCTGCCTCGACCCCCTTATTAAAATTCGTCCCTTCGCTCCGCTGGCGGGCCGCGAATAACTCGACGAAGGCCTGTGCGATGCAGAAAAGAGAAAAAAAAGAAAAAAAAAAAAAAAAAAAAAACGGGAAGTGGCCCGACGGCCAAATTTCCGTAAGGCTAAGAAAAGAATGAAGGGAGGAGGAGGAGGAGGAGGGTGAGGAGGGGGAGGGGAAGAGGATCGAAGTTTCGACGCGAGGGGCGGAAAGGACCCTAATTTTTTCACGCTCTCTTCGATCAGCCCTTCGATTCCACGCCGGAATCACGACGCCGCGCCGCTTCGGATCTAACGAAGAGGTAACGAGCTTGTAAAATTCCCGAGATGAATACGCCGTCCTAATTTCTTTTTTTTTTTTTCTTCCTTTCGCATCTGATCCTTGCTTTATTTTTTTTTTTTTTACCGCCGCGGAACGACCGTTTCTTTATCGTTGAAAACAGCGTTACAAATTAAATGAGTTCTCGTCGTCTAAATGTGACGTGAGTAAATCAATGAACGCGGTTAAAAATTTTACGAGTTCACAGGAATCATTCGGATCGTCCGTTTATCATCGATTGTAATTCTGATTTGAGTGAATCAAGATAAAAAAATTTTTAAAAAGAGAGTTGCGCGAAGTAAATCAAATTATTGATATCATCCGAAATATGTAAATAAAAATCGGTACGTAAGTACAAATCGTCTAAAATCACTCAAATTATCTATGGATAATAGATTGGAATAATATGAAATTTCACACTACAAAAGATAGCACTGCAAAAAATCCTATCTGGAAGGCAAAAAAAAAAAAAAAAGATGTCTCGTCAAATTTTCATATATTTAAATAATATTCATTACGTCATCAGCGACTGTCTTCATTTTTCGACGGTCATGGGTTACGTTACGTTTATTGAGATTGAGTTTGTTTCGCGCTCGGCCGACTGTGGCGCTGCAGGTTTCTCAGTCTCGCCAACACAACTGTCTGGTGTAAAAATTTAGTCGTCTCAGATTCATTGTCCCCAAGTGTACCTATCATAAATACACATACAAAGGTACATACGTCACATCCGTCGGTCACCACTGGTTTCCCGGTTTCGCCATATAGGAGTCAACGATAAGAGAGGAAATCGAGCCATGGGTTCGAGGTCGCCTCCGAGGGTAGCAGGGTGGGGGGTGGTGGTTGTATGCCAAAAACATTGCCGGGTAGAGAATCTTGACATCTGCGGGGGGGGGGGATCGAGACGACGGAGATCCTCTGACGATTCGTTTACTCGGAAGATTCGGGAATATCTGCGGATTTCGAGATTACCCGAAGCTGGATCTTTTTGCCTCCCCCTTCCCTCCCTCTCCCCCCCCCCAAATCTTGTCCTATCCTCTCCTCTCCTCTCCTCTCCTCTCCACGTTTACGGCACCACCGGCATCTCGTACCTACCCCTTTTCCGCTTATCTATACGTCCGCTGTTTACCCGTCTGTAACAACGGGGTAGCTTTATACTTCGGACCCTTCTCAATATACGTAGGTACTCCCATTTCTTTCTCGCTCTCTGTGAAACTCATAACGTAGATATATGTGTATACAATATATTAGGGTGGCCCTTAATATTGGTAAAAAAAAAAAAAAAAAGAAAAAAAAAAACCTTTTCTTTTCCTCTTACCCCTTAAATTGACTAGAATTACTAAAAAAATGATTTTTAAACGTGAAATCTGCTCTTAATTTTAATATTATCCCGTGCCCCAAAGACCCTTTGAAGGAGTTAAAATCGATTATGAGTGATTATCGAGGTAAAAGATTTCAAAAAAAATAAGTTTCACATAGTTTTTCCGGCGAAAATCAATGCCGTTGTACGTGTTTCGACAGCGTTACTTTTTTGACATGAAATATATACTATACGAGAAAATGGAAAAATAATCGGATCAAAAAACCACAGCGCTAGATCGTCAATAATCATGTTCGGAGATGTTACACTGATTTCCAGCTCATTTTTGTACAAGTTTCACCTTCTTTCGCATTAAAAATTTTCCTTAAAATATTCCTTATTTCTGCTACTCAAATTCAAATCACACAATCTCTCATTTTATCTAATTAAAAACGATTATCTTACACGTATTTATTAGCCATTAATAACACATCAAAAATTCAACTTTTTATCCTCACATTGCTCTAATGTCCGTATCACCTTAAGAAATTCGGATAAATGTGCGGAATGCGGTAAAATTACTTTTAAGCTAGTTTAAGTTGCCACACAATGTTATTTCATTGCTTATATGCAAATTGATCAAAAAATTCATTAAAAAAAATCGATCTTAACTCCATTGAAGGGTCTTTCGGGCACGGGTTAATATTAAAATTAAGAGCGGATTTCACTTTTAAAAATAATTTTTTAGTATTCCGAGTCCATTTAAAGGGTGAGAGAAGAAAAACTCTTTTTACTAATATTCATGGCCACTTTAATATATAATATAAATATGCATATACATGTATGAGACAAAGAGTTTCTCGATCTTATTATACACGGCGGAGGGTGTATCATAAGTCAATTTACAATCGTATGTATCGGGCATTCTGGGTCAAAGCACGGGGTCATCGCCCTGAATTTGTCATATTTTTATGTCCAATAGATTTTGAGTTTTTTTTTTTTTTTATTTATTATTATGGTTCGAAATTTTTTGAAATTTTTTAGTTCATTTCTTAGGGGTGAGGAGTTTAAAAATCGTAAAACTGAGGGTAAACATGAAGAGACACATGTTTCCTGCACAAAATTCAAATCTCAAAGCAAATATTTTCACCATAGTTCAAAAATGGGATAAAAACAATTGGTATTTTTTTTCCAAATTTTCTACTTTCCCAAAAAAGAAGTAAAAAAAAAAGAAAAGAAAATCATCCTTCATTCGACTTCCGTCGTTTCGCTCTTAAGCCAAGAAGAAAATCCAGTTTAATTAAAGCTAAAAAAAAAAAAAAAAAAAAAAGGAAAATTTCCTTGCACTTCTTGCCAAAGGAACCAGTCGTCGATCAAGAAATTATTTTCCAACTCGTGCGACCCGTGAGAAGAAAAAACTGTCGGCAAAGATTTCAAAAAATTCACGGACATACTTTTCGCTTGGAAAAAAAAAAAAAAAAAAAAAAAGACTCGTCGATTCCATTTGAATCATAAATTCCCGTATATTACATGCGTATGCGTTAATATACATTATATATGCACGACAAAATCGGTGAATATCCTGTCCTACGATATATCAACATCGGATATAATATCGGATAAAACGATGTTTCGTTTCGTTTTGAAGTAGAAAGGATTTCCTTTCGATCAGCAGACGTCTTGTATTATCCTCGTGACGTGCAGCGTTGAGAATCGTGCCGATATCTGCACGTCCGCCATGAAATAGAGAATATTTTATACCGCGTAGTCGATACAACTGTTGGTACAGATTGCATTATTCATTGGCACACGTTTCATCTCTGACTTGTTTCTTTTTTCCGAGATTTTCCACACTCTCGATTATTCACCAGACTTCAGCAAACTTGAGCGCAGATTCAATTTGTCGAAAAAAAAAAAAAAACACACTCGTTCATTTAAATAAATTTAAAACCAAACTTTAACGTCCTCCTTAACCTACGTCAAATATTTTTTTACAAGAAACGAATTGATTCGGACTGCGGTTTGTTTTATTTTTTTTTATTTTTTTTTTCTCACAACTGAATAATTAATAGAAAATTTGGAGAATTTTAAAAAAGATCCTTTTCAAAATCACTTCAAACATTTAACAAATTATCGAACAGTTGAAGACAATATCTGTAAATATTCGGGGCACTGTTTTCAGTGTTGGGACGGTTGCAAAAACTTGCTTTTTTTTTCAACAAAATCAAAAATTCAGACGTTGGTCAGGCACGCATGAAATTCTCCCGACACGTTTCGGAGAATTTGACAACATATGCGAAAGCGAAATGAAAAAACTGATCACTTCACCGACAGATATTTTAATTTGCGGTTAATTCGCTGTTTTTAACCATTTTCATTTCTTCACCCGAAACCAAAAATACAGTTCTTGGTACGAAATGGAAATTAATCTTATATCATCATTTTTACGGTCTACCGTAACTACTTTTAACTATATTGCGACGATTTGATATTGTTGCAACAACAAATTGTTGTAAAGCCTTATTTAATTTAAAAAAAAAAAAGAAAAAAAGTATACAGCTAACCAAAAAAACTGAATTTGCGTTGAAATAACTACAAAATGTACGCGTACTTGTAACTATAATTCTTCTATAATTTCAATCATATCTATAAACAATTGTTGTAAAGATGCAAATTTTAACTCGAATTTTATAGTAATCATAGAAAAGATCGTTATTCTAAATATCGGGGAGAGAATGAGGGTGAAAGTTTTGAAGATGAAAAAGAAAAAAGAATGAACAATTAGAATCCAATCGCTTAATATTATTTATTAATCCATTTATTTCGTTAAATGATGATTTTTTACTTTAAGACACAACTTCGATGCGCTGGTACTTTGTTAATTTCATCGTTGTAAATTGTTCAATTTTTTTTTAGAACATCTATGAATATAGGAAAGACATATGCCAAGATTCAGATTTTTCAAAATATACTATTTAGGCGGGGGCGAAAAAAATAGTGCAGTAAGTCCGGATTCCCATTGAAATTACATGGGGAAAATTCATGGCCTTGGCGGGAGTAATTGGGATTGGCTTACAGGCTCCCGGTTTCGCGTAATTTTTTATCGATTTATTTGCAAACTTTTTCCGCCTTGTTCGCAGGAAAATTCGAAAAGACCCGAAATAAGGACCAACCAAATACACACGTAAAAACTGCATTAGTGTCGGACACTTTGCGTAAATTATTAATCCGCGTTTATATAATCCGAAGTGTGAGAATAATTAAGAGTATAGGAAACGGACGAGGATGAGGAAATACGGGGGGACGGGGGAGGCGACGTCGATACCCAGACTTTAGCGAAAAGGGTGGAAGAGAAGAGGAAGAAGACAAGGGGAACTCTGACCTCGGGGAAAAACTAATTAACACCGGGATGGAAAAGTAGGTTATACAGCCGAAAGTGAATCGGACCGTGCTGTAATTTTATTTCAAATTCGTTTCGAGACCCGAGCAGAAAGCTCGCCGGCTTTTCAGGCACGTCGAAACGCGTGCCTCCTCTAATAATCGTTTCGAAAATCATTCGGCAACTCGTTACAAGCCGGAGGGTCGGGTCCCGGTTACCTCGCTGAGAGAAAACGAGAAAAAAGAAAAAAAAAAAAAAAAAAAAGACAAAACGAAGATGAAGAAAAAAACAAAGTTTTCTTTAATTAATCGCACTGGCGTTAACCCTTTGAGCCGCACGTTATTGTGCCGAGTCAAGTTTTGTAACAAGATGGTATTCCGTGGTTTTCGGGGTCGCTGATTACATATCTGAAATCAGATTTTGAAAATTCTATATGGTGGATCCCGTATGATTGACGAAAATTTCAAATTTGATCGAATACGGTTAAAAAAACTCTGCGACTAGGAGAAGTATTTTTTCTTTTACTTTTCTGGTAACATGCAACAAGCTTTTCAGGAAACACCCCAATACTTATTTTCAATGAATAGCTTCTCACTTGATCGATCAAGGCAATGATTAAACTAATCGATAATACTGATCAGAAGATTAACCCTTTGAGTCACACATTATTGTGCTGAGTCAAGTTTTACGAAAAGATAGTATTCCATGGTTTTCGGGGTCGCTGATTACATATCTGAAATAAAATTTTGAAAATTCTATATGGTGGATCCAATATGGTTGACGAAAATTTCAAATTTGATCGAATACGGTCGAAAAACTCTATGCTGGGGTTTTCGGGGTCGTTGATTGCACTCGCCGTACTCAATTTTCAAAATCTGATTTCAAATTCGTAATCAGCGACCCTAAAAACCCGTGGACAGCATTTTTTCTCCGGATTCGATCGTATTTGAAATTTTCGTTCGCCATATTCGATCCGCCGTCTTGAATTTTTTAAACCCGATTTCAGATTTGTATTTAGCGACCCAAAAAACTGACAATATCTGTAAAACATTTATACGTGTAGAGAGTTAACTTTCTTAGAAATGAATTTTTCCTTCAATTTTCACGATTTTTTTCAATAAACTTATTTCTAACAAAAACAACTTAAATTATATCGCAACAGTTACTATCGAGTATCGATGAACTTTTAGTCTAGTATAAAAAATGACAAGAAAACCCAAAGAAATATGTTGAAAAGTTTTTTAAATATACAAAAAATGTGTAATATGTAAAATATAAATGACTCAATTATAGTTAATATACGAATTCTGCGAAAATCTCTGAAATTTCTTAAATTCATTTCCCAAGTTCTTCGCAATTATATCCGACATTCATTTTAGTTGGAGTATTTTTTTTTTTTTTTATTTTACCGCAGAGCTCTTTCTTTCGTCTTCTTATTTCTTGGCAAAGTTTTGAATGAATATTTTTCACTCACTTACAGGGTAGGCGCATAAAATTAATTATTTTTATCACGTTTCACGACGATTGTGACGAGAATTTTCTGAACATTTTCACCGGACGAAAACTCGCCAATATTTGCTCAATTAATTCCAAAATATTCAACTTCTGGTGGATTACAAATTTATTCTTTACCTTTTTTTTTTTTTTTTGTTTCTTCAGCACTAAGGAATCACTGATCCATAAATCAGTTTTTGAAATTAATCGGTCAAGAAGACTGATTCTTGTGATTTATGAATCTAGCTGTTCGAAAGAAAAAAAAACATACACATTTTTCCTGTACGTTGAATTTGAATACGTATGAAAACTTTTACTGGAAGCAATTCGCCAATGTAACAAATAAATAAAAAGAAGAAAAAAAAAAATCAACAACATTCATCGTAATTCAATCAGCGAGAAAATAAAAAGTAAAATTTACAGTTGTGAACAGGGAATAATTTTCCGCCAGATATGTTCAGATATTTTTGCAAAATAAAAATTAA
This sequence comes from Neodiprion pinetum, assembly GCF_021155775.2. Taxonomy (NCBI): domain Eukaryota; kingdom Metazoa; phylum Arthropoda; class Insecta; order Hymenoptera; family Diprionidae; genus Neodiprion; species Neodiprion pinetum. The sequence goes on along the minus strand of NC_060238.1, from coordinate 19,961,189 downwards.
GAAAATAAATAAATAAACAAACAATCAAAAAATATATCCGAAACGAGCGCCCTTTTGATTCAGAGGAAATAATGAAGAATGAAAAAAACAAATGCTCGACCGCGACTGAAAAGTGTTTGGAACAAGCAAACGTTCCTCAAAAAATGTTGCTAGCGTGCTTTTCATGCGGGAAAATTGTATAAAAATTGATAAATAAGAAAATCACGGGTGTGGAATCCGAGGACGTCAAGAAAATTATGCCTTTGGTCGATCAGCTTATGTCCCATACACCGGTCAAGCATGCTTTTTTAAACCAGAATCTCCGTCAGGTATAAATAAATCTCTGGCGCTTCAGAAACGGCGTTGATGAAATTGTCCGAGATTCACGCGTTGAAAAATATTCGCCGTATTGACGTAATCGATCGGTAAACAAGGTCCCCACCCACCCACCCACCCACCCACCCCCCCCTCCTTCGTTTTCCGCACGAAAAAAAAAAAAAAAAATAAAAATGAAAGAGAAAAAAAAAACGAAAAACGAAAAACCGACAAAAATAAAAAATTCAAAGCAAAACCGACAAGTTTCGACTGTGCGGCTCTCACGCTTTTGTATATTTGTTTTGTTTTATTGTTTTTTGTGTTTGTTTTTTTTTTTATTCGTTTCACTCTCCTCCTTTTTGACGTTTAATTTAGCTTCGGTTGATCGCGCGTATAAACCCGGGACACTTTGATCCCGGATGAGGAACGACCGGTACCGAAATTTTTGCGCGATCGTTGGACGGGGTGAGCGTGATTTTTTTATTTTTTTCTTTCTCTTTTTCAATTTTTTTTTTTTCAAAGTTTTTTTTTTTTGTCCGTCCGTTCGCACGCGTTCCGAACACACGCATCCCTGCGCGAAGACACGCGGTGGGCCCCGCGAACAATGGATGAGAAAATGTAAAAACGAGGGTAGTGGGTGGGGGGTGGGGGTGGCGGTGGGGGTGGGGGGGGGGGGGGGGGGGGGAGGCCTCGTACGCTTTAACATCGCAAGGATGGCTGATTTGTCAGTAAAATAAAGTTGAATAGCACTGCTGGTTTAATGGCGAATGGCCCCAGCGACAAAGGGACAAAGCCGCGTCGTTAGAGCCGCGATGTCGGAACAGCGGACTTCGAAGCCGGTGATTAGTAGACGCATGGAAATGCGCTCCTACAACTACTGTGATTAAATTTTCTACAGACTTGAATCGGGGGTCAATTTTATATGAATTTAAACGAACAAGTCTCGTTTTACCGAATGACGCGTGAATTGTACGCTATTGTTGTTGGGCTTGTATTGATCATCACGAAAAATGACGGTCAAGTTTTGGTGAAATTTCAACGATAGTTTTTACACAGTTCGCGGGAGGTGTAAAGTAAAATTTATCTTATCCAGAAACGGAGAAAAAAGTAATTCAACCAATTTTTTTTTGTCGTCCGTGCAACTCGCACAAACCGAGAGAAATTTTTAGTTTCGGTTAGAGCTCAGTCCTTGACTATTTTCATTTTTTTTTATCAAGATCGAAAAATATAGTTCCAGGGAGAAAATGAAAATTAGTTTTTTAGCTGTTACCGCAAAGTCTAGTATACGTTACTATTCTTTCTCATGACGATCACTGTTGCTAGATTTTCTTGCAACCGTTGCGAAAATTTAATTCTTGTGCAACGATAAATTGACGTTAAAGCCTTGTTTAACTAAAAAAGTAGAGTAAACAGAAGAAACTGATTTTGCGTTGCAATAACCAAAAAACGATCGACGATAGCGCAAAATGTTTTTCGCGTACCTCGTTTTTCCTAATTTCAACAATATTCAAACAATTTTTTCAACGATACCTGTTTTACTCAATTTTTCTAGTTACTGTATCAAATGAAATTTTTCTCAGTGTAGAAACTTCTTATTGACTGTTTAAAAGAAAAAAAAAAGTCGCTGTACCAGACTTTTGTGAAATTTCAATACAAGCTTTCCGTACTGTTAAATTGGTACTTTCTTCCGAAGAAAGAGCATTTTTCTTCGTACTTACTCTATCGATTATATCAGAAACATTCGATCTTATTGACAATTTTATAAATACTTCAACGGTTTGACTGGATTTTTTGTTTATTTCCGAACTCCGCCAGTTTCGAGTTATAAAGACGTGGGTACATGTTCGAAGTTTGTTCTCTTGTCAGAAATGAAAATACAGACGTATAAGAAAGTTGGGTGTGATTTTCTCCCTTTCTCGTCTCATCTCCGAGTTCTTCCTCTTCCACTTCTTTTTTTTTTTTGTTCTCCGCTCCCCCTCCCCCACTGTTTATAAGAACGACAGTTTTATGTACTTCGAGTTCGGAGTTTAACTCGTATTATTACGAGACGGGAGATCGTCCGCACGTAGAAATCGTAGAAAGATTGAGATTCGATAGGCGTCCGTATAGACGTGTACAATACATATATATATATATATATATATATATATATATATGTATACATATATATGTATATAGGTACAGACATAAGGCAGCCGAGGGTGCGATAAGAAACGATTCGAGGATAACGAATAACGATTCTGCAGGGAGAGAAAAAGAAGAAGAAGAAGAAGAAAAAAAAACGTCGAGTATGAGGTAAAACAAAAAGGCCTAGCGAGTATAAACGGAGTAATAGAGGAAGGAAAAGCGGAGGGCTGCGTTTCCGCCTAAGGGATGAAACAAGCACCGCTTTGGGAATACCTGATTTTTTAACTTTACACAAGTCGCAGGTACCCTACACATAAAATCTCCCTCCAGCGGTATCGATTTCACCGGGTGACGGGTGGAAGAGGGGGGAAAAGAGCGCGTTATACGCCCCACTTTTAAATCCAAAAATACCTCTTCGCAAGGACCCGCGACGCCGGGTTCACACTGGAATACAAATAGTGCGAAAACCCCTGCAGGAAACTGAAAATCTCTCATTTTTCCGTTTCTTTTTTTTATTTTTTATTTATTTTTTTTTGTTTTATTTTTACCCTTCATCGTACTTTTTTCCTCTGTTACATGATAATTTCTCTTTTATATATAGAATTTATCGATCTTTAACGCCTTCAGTCGCAGTCATAAGTATTACCACCATCGATTTTATCATCCATTTTTTTTTTGTATAATTAAAAAACTTTTCAACATATTTCTTTGGGTTTTCTTGTCATTTTTTACACTAGACTAAAAGGTCATCGATACTCGATAGTAACTGTTGCGATATAATTTAAGTTGTTTTTGTTAGAAACAAGTTTATTGAAAAAAATCGTGAAAATTGAAGGAACAATTCATTTCTAAGAAAGTTACCTCTCTACACGTATAAATGTTTAACAGATATTGTCAGTTTTTTGGGTCGCTGAATACAAATCTGAAATCGGGTTTAAAAAATTCAAGATGGCGGATCGAATATGGCGAACGAAAATTTCAAATTCGATCGAATCCGGAGAAAAAACGCTGTCCACGGGTTTTTGGGGTCGCTGATTACGAATTTGAAATCAGATTTTGAAAATTCAGTACGGCGAGTGCAATCAACGACCCCGAAAACCCCAGCATAGAGTTTTTCGACCGTATTCGATCAAATTTGAAATTTTCGTCAACCATATTGGATCCACCATATAGAATTTTCAAAATTTTATTTCAGATATCTAATCAGCGACCCCGAAAACCATGGAATACTATCTTTTCGTAAAACTTGACTCAGCACAATAATGTGTGACTCAAAGGGTTAATCTTCTGATCAGTATTATCGATTAGTTTAATCATTGCCTTGATCGATCAAGTGAGAAGCTATTCATTGAAAATAAGTATTGGGGTGCTTCCTGAAAAACTTGTTGCATGTTACCAGAAAAAAAAGAAAGAAATACGTATCCTAGTCACAGGATATTTCATGGATCCAATTTTAAAAGGTCGATCTCAAAATTCAACGTTTTCTCATTTAAATAACACCGTAAAAATCTCATTTTCTTCTATTCAATTATTACCACTCAGCCGTATTTAATGATACAGTTCTGATCTTGGAATCATTTTGAAGAAAATTTAATATCCTACAAAGTTGTGCTTCAAATTTTTGCAATAAATTTCAAAGTTTAGAATTCAAGAATGTTTAAATATCAATCTTCACGGAGACCAGCACCTTTTAACCGTTTGAACTACGAATTTCGCCAAATGAAAACTTTTTGAGAAAACTCAATTCTTCACACAACCCGTCAAGGATCAAGTTCGTATCATTAAATACAACCGAGTGGTAGAAATTTGAAAAAAATTACAATTATCCATGCTATTTAAATGGCAAAACTTCAAAGATCGGAACGAAACCCAGTCGAAATTAAATGATTAAATATTTTCCAGGTACAAGTTTTTTATGTGCGAGTAATAACAAAAAAAAAAAAACGAAAAAAAAACAAGGTTCTAACCGAAACGATGTAATAAATTGAAAAAGTAGCTGATAACGGTTGTCGGACAACAAGAATGAGGATGGTCAGAGATTGAAAATCCTTCTGTTGACACGAGAAGCCACCAGGGTCTTTGAATCATGAATTCATCCGCTAATTAACGACGCGAAGCGTGTTTGAAGGTGGAAAGAGAGAGAGAGAGAGAGCGAAAAAGAACGGCGGCAAAGAGAGTAAAGAGAAAATGTTAATTCAATTTAATACCGAGTCTCCAGCCACCCCTCGTCGTGCCTGACTGTGAAACTATGCGCCCCATGTCACTCATACTTCGAAGTGCAGGAGGTGGTAATTAAATTAGCACGCGTAAAAAGCGTGTAAAAGTGATTTCGTCCTCTGGTTGCGCGCGAAAGGGGTCAGAAATACAAGGCGGGTGAGTGACCGTGAAAAAAAGATAACGTAAATAACAGTAATAAACAAAACAAAACATAGAAAAAAAGAGGAAGGTGAAAAAAAAAAGAAAGAAAAAAAACACGTCGGGAAAAAAGTAGTGGAGTAATATCGTAACGAAAATGTAATTTCTCTTTGACCTCGGACTGGTGGAGAAGAATTTTTATTTATTTTTTTTAATCATAATACGTTCTCGCTATGCGTTTTCAACCCTGCCCAACTGAATTTGTAAGTGCCATTTCGTGATCTAACTCGACTCTATGTGATGCCATAGGATTTAATTATTCGCAGCTGACATGGTAACGAAGAAGGTAAAATATCTTCAGACGACAGTGATTTTATCCCAATTCGTAAAACAGCATGGCTCTGAAATTACGAGAGTTAACAGAGAACAACGATCTATTTTTTCATAATGTCAAACAACTGCGGTAGTTAATGGGAAAGAAAAAACGTTGAAGATGATAAGACATATAAGGGCAAAGTGGATAAAAGTGGTGAGAGTTATTGCTCGAGGCTCGGCTGGAGCTTAAGCTTATTAACTCAGCATACATTACACAAAAGTGCTAACAATAAGACGAAGGGGGAGGAAAATCAGGTCTTAAGGGTTGTTGGGCGGCCGAGGTTTCGGCGAGGCGATGAGAGACAGCTACCGACGGGGAAACCGAGCTACGGGCGCAATTAAGCCAGGATCTTGGCCTTGCTGTACTCGGGCGATAAGACGGGACGCGCATCCCACCGCTGACACCAGATCTCCGAATGAAATTGCGCCGTACCGGCCACCTGTACACCGGGTACTGTTGTCAGAGTATGGCGATAGACATTTTTGCCGCTGGAAGAAGATCAAAACACTGGTTTTTGCGATAGAAATAAGCGGCTTTAGGCTGGCCATGAACCAGCCCTCGAACTCCACGTTTTCGCACTGCGGGATCAAAAGGATTATTAATATTTAATTCGAATTTTGAACTGTGACTTCAGATTCGTGATTAACGATTTAAAAGCACTCAGGTACCACGGTACGTGCAGATGTGACGACTTTCTTTTATTTTGAACCACCGTAATTATAAATGGTGGAAGTCTGACGTTGGATTTGTTATCGGTCATCCAGAAAACCTTCACCTACTAATTTCAACCGAAACAGATATATTTTTAGATTTCTTTTCCACCGTTCCGCATTCGCCATTTTGGAATTTGCAAATCTGTATCAACTTTTATCAAAATCCAAATGTGTTTAGGGTTTCTTCAGCATGTTGAATACGCCGGATTTAAATTTTGAAAATTTAACTTCGGATTCGCGATCAGCGATCCACAAAACCTCGCGGTGCCAATTTTCATTCAAATCAATTTATTCATTCTCAAGATATCGTCATTTATATTTTATTTTTTGGAATTTTGATATTTGAATGATTGAAAAGCTACTAAATCGATCAAAGCCAGAACCTCATCAGTCCTGAACACTCTAGACCTTGAAACGTCTCGATCTGGTGAAAATTCTAGTTTTCATTTCCGGGGTGATTATAATAATTTCTTTTTTTCCTCTGAAAATAAAGAAACGGCAAGTTAAAAATCCGCCTAAAATACCAAATTTTTCGCTAAAGTCTGAAAGGTTTCGAATCGTTCAAAAAATATGGATGTAGAAATGCTTGAAGGTTGCAAAATTTCGATCACAAAGAGGCAGATGAAGCGAGAAAATTGAGGATTTAGCCAGCGACGAAGCTCTTTCAAAAGCTTTTGTAATAAAATTTCAAAAGGTAAAAGAAAAATTGTTCTTTCGTTGATCTATAAGATTTATTTTATTCTACGCATACATACATTAGTGAAAATTCGAGAGTGGCACTTTTGTCACTCTTACACAATATATGTAGGAGGGTTTGAAATCCCATAAAGTCGTATCAACTCCCCGGGAAATCGCATGAAGTCCTACGATGTCCTATTAGATGCCGGAAAATACGCTGAAATCTTATTTCTTACCGTGAAATCTGATAAAATTTGAACGAATTTTCACGATTTCTTTGAAAATATGTGAACGCTGGTCAAATCTTTTGACTTTTTACGTTCAAAGTGGGTATAAAGTTTTAAAATATTCGGGAAGACCAAAAGTTTGCTTGATGAAAGACGGAATGAATAATGAAAATTGAATAAAAATGTTCTGAGATTTTAACGAAGTAAACCAAATTTGTTTTCATACGTTATTCAGTTTTTTTCTTTTCGTCTTTTTTTTTCAGTTCACTTCTGCGCAGCATTTTTTGTCGCAAGTCAAATTTGGCAAAAAAAAAAACTTTCGAATGAAAATTCGAAAAGGAACGGCCCATACGAGTAAACATATCACATGAGGGGCAGGAGGGGGTTGAGACAAGTGGCGTTTCGCATTTACCACTTTTACACGATCGTAAAGAAGAGAGAGAGAGAGAGAGGTAGGGAGGAAACGGTTGCTCGAAGCGAGTAAACTTAAAAAGTTCGTCGCTAAATCTAATCCCAAAAGTTACACGGCGTGGCGAGGCGAGGCTTGTCGTCTCTCTGGAGTCGAGTCGGAGTCCCGCAGACACACGGGGTTGAGGATTTCCTCTCTCTCTCTCTCTCTCTCTCTCTCTCTCTCTCTCTCTCTCTCTCTCTGCAGAAACGTTGGCAGAATGCAGCGCAAATAAATCCATTAGTGCGGAGCTCCGAGAATGCCAAGGGTCGAATCGCCCCCTAGTTTTACCCTCATTTTATCCTCTTTTTATTCATATACATAGTATACGTATGTATATATATATATATATATATATATATATATATACTATACTTGCACCATAATGAATTTAGAATTTGAATCGTGTCATACGTTCGCCAGAATCTCAACAGATTTCTCATCCTGTTACCTCTTATGGTCATGTAGGAGTCCTACCCTTATCGACCGAGCAATCCCAACCTTCGGCTGATTGCTCGGTAATAAGGGTAGGAGTATTACATAACCTCAATTAAATATGCATCTCGCGTCCGGACTCAACGAGAAAGTGTCTGTAACGAAAAAAAAAAAAAAACTAAAAGAAAAGAAGAAGGTAAACACGAAGATTCGGAAATTGAGACTGAAGTTTGATTGACCAATATCTTATGTACACAACGGGGCTGTGCGATTAATCGATTGATTCTAGACTTTGATTGATTGCTTTTCAAATTGATTGATTAACTGAGGAAAACGATGAATTATAAAGGGGACGATTCGAATCGAATAAATCGCAAACTGATTATTCAAAATCTAAATCAACCGATCAATCGATTAATCGCTGAGCCCTAATGTATGAACAACATTTTTTCTTTCTTTAAATTGTCACTCATTAACTGAAAATGGAAGAAACCGATTATCAAAAACATTGAAATGATTACACTGTGGTATTGGACTTTTTTTTTTTTTTAATTCTGAAAACAAGTCATTTGTGAAATCGAAGTTAAATGGATCTTGTTTTGTTCGCGAATCAATCGCTTCGGACAAATTCGTCCCTCGACTTTATTTTGCAAAAACTTTTCGAGGATTATGATTATTTAACTAGAAAAACATATTCACTAAAATTGTAAGAAAAATCATTGTAGTCGAACATATACAAGTGGAGAATGAACTAACGAAGAGAACAAAAAAGCCTATAGAAAAAAAAAACAATTTCATCGTGAAAAAGAAAAGGTAAATAAAAACTTGATTTTTATTCGTTCGATAATTTGCGGGTACGTTTTTCTTTCTTTTTTTCGATTTTTTTTTTTTTTTTTCTTCATGTCGCGTGTAAAAGAGAAACCACTTCAGTAAAACGAAGAACAATCATCTTCAATTTTAATCAATTAAACTGGTTTCTCACCTCTAGCAAACGTTCATTAATTGCATACGTGTTACAGGATTTTCCTTTCGTCTGTTTTTTTGCACTTGCGTGGAAGATAGGAATAGAGATAGAGAGAGAAAAAGAAAAAGAAAGGGAGAGAAAGAGAGAGAAAACGGGGTTAAACGACGGCTAGCTGGAGGGCAGGTATTTAATATCACGGAAATAATAAACGGCGATACGAGAGATTAGCTGGACCGGATGCTGCACCGGGATTTCTTTTTCTTGTTTATTTCTCCCTTACTCGCTTTCCTCGTCTATTTTCTTCAGAAATTTCATTGTCTTTTCCATGTAACGAGAATGCTCTAAATAAACTGCATTATATATATATATATATATAAATATATATATCTTCTTTTTTTTTGTTTTTTTTTTTTGCTGGAGCAATCTCGAAACGTTGGTTTTGGTGGGATTAAATTTACAATCAAAATATAGATACATATCATTTACATGATATGCGAAAAGAATTACTCTCATTTTACTTTCTGCCGCGATTTTTTTATTTAAATAATCGTGCGGCACGATTTTACAGTTCAATTTACTTCGTCTTAATGTAAATAATAACACATTTGTTCACGTAGATATCGAGAAATCGGTGTTAGAGTCTATCATTTTGAAAGAAAAAAATAAAGGTACGAAGAGTTCTGATTTTGCTAATACAGCTAGTTTCCAGTTGTTCCAGCGTAATAATTGAAAATCGATTATCATTTTTGAAGGTGAATCAATTATCAACACAATTATTATATCCGTGTAAAATATGCACGTTATTATTTTCTCAAATTGCGCCAAGAAAATACTGAATTCAATGTTTTCTTAAAATATATTACCTAAATTGGGAAAAAGTCCCAAGCTTTAAGGCGTCCCTTAAGCTCCGAGCTAAAGATTCTAAACTTCGATACAATTTTTTCTACGATAATTATTAATACTTAGACCTTCTTTCAGTGGAAAAAAAAGATGTCGCCCTTACTTTAAATGGTCTTATTTAAAAACCTTAGGTACGGCAAAACCTTCAACATCCGCATCAGAGAGCGAAAAGTTTGTACTAGTACTGGAATAGAAAAGCAGGTCTCGCAGGATTATTATCGCCATCGCCTTTGTTCTTCGGGAAATTAATTTCCCTATTCTTTGTTTTGTCATTTTTACTTCTTTTATTACCTCGACTGAGATAGAAACTTTTATGAGCTTCTTTTGTCACGGTGTCTTAACGTACCGTACTACAAAAATCAGAAGATGAGAGAGTAAAATCGGCAACAAGATCAGACATTCTGATTTGCAATTATATTGTGAATTTTATTCCGATACTTCTGATTTCTCACGATTTCTAAGACTTTATATGATTTCTTAAGATTACGTACCGATTTCTGTAATCCTAAATAATTTTTCATGACTACCAATGATTAAAAACGCGGAATCTTATTCTGATATAACTGATTTCTCGCGAAATCTAAGATTTTTTTTGTGATTTCTCAAGATTAAACGGAGATTTCTGTAATTTTAAACGATTTCTCATGATCATCAATGATTACAAACTCAGAATTTTATTTAAACATCACTGATTTCTCGTAATTTCTAAGATTTTCTATGATTTCTTAAGATTACATGGAAATTTCTGTAATCCTAGATGTTTTCTCAGGATTATCAATGATTAAAAATCCGAAATCTTATTCCAATATTACTGATTTCTGGAAAAATCCAAGATTTTGAATGATTTCTTAAGATTAAATGGAGATTTCTGTAATCTTAAATGATTTCTCACGGCTATTAATGATTACAAACACATAATTTGACTCTGATAGTACTGATTTCTCATGATTTCTTAATATTACACGCAGATTTCAGTAATCCTAAACGGTTTCTCATAACTATCAATGATTACAAATGTAGAATTTCTTTGAATATTACTGATTTCAGTGTAATTTCGGGGATTGCGATATCATTTCAAATGATATTGACACCAAGATTACTCGAGTGGGAGACACTTTGCTGGTTTCTGATCGAGCAGATGCACGTATGCGTTAATTCAGCGCACGGAGGAGCGGCGAGGTCGTTGGTTTGGAAATGCCGGAACCGGATGTCAAGTCGGCGAACGTTAGGCAGGCCGGATTTCCGCGGAATCTAACGGCGTAAATTCTACAGGCAGCGCGTATAACACCGGGGGTTTTTAACCCCGCAGATTGACGATCGGTTTGCCGGTAAGAAGAAGAGACGGGGCTCGAGGTTCGCTGCATAAATCGATCGACCCTGTATAACATGTATAATGCAGGAGCCCGGCTAATTTAAGGATATATGGGACGTACAGTCAGGTGAAAAATGGTTTGAAACGAAAATGCGACAAAGTGAGAATTCGAGGAGGTCGGCAGGCCGAAAGCCTGCTGTTTATTATTTTGATCATGACATGATCGTAGGTACGACGAGTACTTATCAAATTATCGTTTTCCCGACTTACGAAGATATCTTAAAAAATACAGTAATCGAAAATACGCGGTTCGTAAACAATCGCTTAGATATATCAATACGTAAGTTCGAATCGCTGCAAAATTATTATAAATCAAGTAGATTCGTTGAATTTCACTGTACCGTATTTCACAGTCAGTGAGCATAAATCTTTTTTTTTTTTTTTTTTTTTTTCATCAAAAAATTCAATATTAGTACCAGTTGTTGATCGTGATCAACGTTGGTTTTTTGTTGTGAAATTGTAAAATTTTATAACGATGCCGACATGATGAAAAATAATGCGTTTCAGTGAATTTGTAAAAAACAAAAAAAAAAAACACATCTTCAGAAGGAAATAAGGAGAAATCAATCGAGATAACTGAAATCAACGGATCATCATTTTACGTCTCTTGCCGCAAGCGCCAGACAGTTTCCTATTCATTAGCATTTTATTGATTTCTGTCTCTTTGAGTGCTTTTTTTATTGAACGCCATTTTACCCAGTAACTTTCATCGATTTCCCAGCATTCTCTATGATTTCCTGTGACTCTGGTAAATTTGGAAATCACTGAAAATCGCCTAGAATCATCGGTAATCACAATTCATATCGGAAATCAATTGACATAACTCGATAGATTGAAAATCAACAAAAATCACCTGACAAGCAAGAAATCGTTACTTCAACCAAATACTCCAGCAATAATAACCCAAACAAAATAACCCAGGACAAAGGTAATCCAATAAAAAAATTAACCCATTCAACAATCATAAGGGAAACATCATAAACACTAAATATTCGTCATAATTACTGTTTACATTAATTATTAATATCGCATTTGACATTTCATTGAATTTAATGTTTCGTCAATTTTTTTTTTTTTTTTGTCACAAGTTATTTTTTTATCGTATTATTTTCGTTCAGGTTATTTGCAACAGGTTACTTTTTTCTGCGGGTAATTTTTGACACGGTGAATATCAAGTTCGTTCACCTTAGAAATCAATGTCTTTCGAATTTGTCTTTTTTTTTTTTTTTTATTCATCATTAGATATAACTTATAAATTAGCTCAAGTGCAACAATACTATTCATAACCCCTCTCTGAGGTCTGAACTGTTTTTCGACCTGACTGTACATCCCATACATCTTTGAGAACCCGGGAATCGTCCGTCCGTGTGCGTTACTCTCCCCCCCCCCCCCCTCCCCCATCAACGGGTGGGCGTATGATCCAGATTCAGCATATCTTTTCCAACTCGGATCATCAATTCCTGACGATAAACTTCGGCCTGTATTCTTTCCGGATGAACCTTATAGGCACGGTCTTCTACGGCTCTTAGATAAGATTTCTTCCTACCAATCCTTCCTGCCCCCCCCCCCCCCCCCCCCCCCCCCTCGCCACTCCTCTCCTCTCCTTTCCTCTCTATATCAGTCTCAATTGGTTTTCCACTAAGCTATCGGACGGCCCGAAATCTTCTGGGTTCCAATTCCCACCGAATCTCAATTGTTCCTCAGTCCCGTTCATATCCTGGTTGAATATCGAACCGAAGAATATTATATACAAAATCTCCGAATGGAATTATAGGAATTTCCAAAATACGTCAATAAAAAAAAAAAAACATATTTGAATTACAAAGTCAGAAATTATCGTATTATCGTGTCCACACGAAAATTACTTGTTTATACCGTTTGTTTTTCTTTCAAGCTCGAAAAAAGGGTTCCTACTTTGAAAATCTACTTTTAAATGACGATGAATATTTTACATCCGTTCAAATAAGAAATCGATCCTTATTCGATTCGTTCGGATGATTTAGAATACTTTAATTCGGTAAACAAATAAGGATTTTTTTCTCCAAGTATTGATTTTTTAAGCGAACAGGTTGAAAAAACTGACTCACTCAAGTTTTGAAGATTCAACAGTCAAATATGATTCGCTGTCACGAAACCCTCCCTACAATTCTTTCCGAAGTTTATAAACAATATGATGAAATCATTCTAGAGTACTCGAAATGTTTTAAACAAAAATTTGGAGTCATGCGAAGACTTCTGAAGTCTCGTGAGGTTTCTTTTAAATCTCGTGTAATTATTAGCTTTTTACAAAATGGTGTCTTTTAATCGGGTTGAAACACTTTCGTACAACTTTTTGATACTAACTGAAATATCGTAAAGGGTTGAACATTTTTGAAATTGATCTACAAGACGATTAGAAACCCTAAAATTTCTTTGACAATTTTTGCAAACAGTTGAGAAATGATTTAAGAGTTACGTAACATTTTGAAACGATTGAGTTTTCTCGTGAAGATAAAATATTATTCCAAGTTTGCAAAACCACGATAATCAAAATCTTCAGAGGCCTGTCTCTTACAGAAACAATGAAAACACTTGGTAAAACTTTCATTGATTTCCGATGATTTTAGTTACCTTGATTTATTTTTCGTTATTTCAAAAATATTTGACCTACCATTTCAAGTTCCGTTATTTTACAATTTGATTTACCACTTCAAAATTAATGACTTCCTTGAGTGAAATTCAAAACGGTCTATTTACTCGCTCAAATTGCAAGCCCCTTCTGAATAGAGTTGCTCAGAAAATCCATAAAATGGCGTGAATTCGTTTGAAATCCTTGAAATTGCTTGAAATTAGTTAGGAACTCCGTTTGGAATCGTTCGATACTACTTTGAAATGGTTTGAAACACTTTGAAACTATCTCCAAACCATTTTTCATTACTTAGAAACGGCTTGAAGACAGTTTAAAATAGTTTGAAACAATTGAGAAAAATTTTGCAAATATTTAAGACGAGTTCGAAAGCGTTTAAAATTGTTTCCGTACCTGGAACGTTGGAATGATGCCTCACGCGATGGGCATGTTTGACCGTATAAACTGACGAAATTCCCGCACGTTTGAAATCAGTCACGTGGAGTGTAAATTTTTCGCTTATTCTTCTTGGACATCCCGGTCCTTTGTCGACTGTAGATTTTCGTTACAGAGGCTTTTTGTACCCATTCGTTCCGTTCCCTTTCAAATTTTTCTTAGTCCTGGACGAGACTCCCCGGTATTTTATTTGTTTTATCGGTTTTTTGTTGTTTTCTTTTCTTATCTTCCATCCTTTCGTAATCGTCTCAGCAGAATTGATGACGAAGCGCGGATCCTTTTTGCTTAAGATCCCTTGAATTCATATGAAATCCTTTGAAATCGCTTAAAATCAGTTAGCAACTGCATTTGAAATCGTTCGACACTACTTTGAAATGGTTTAAAACGCCTTGAAATTATCTCGAAACGGTTTGAAGCCAGTTTGAAATCGTTTGAAACACCTTGAAACTATTTTGACTCCGTTTCTGATGACTTTGAAACGGCTTGAAGCCAGTTTGAAATCGTTTAAAACACATTGGAACTATTTCGAAGCTGATTTTGATGATTTCGACACGGCTTGAAGCCAGTTTGAAATCGTTTGAAACATCTTGAAACTATTCCGAAGCCGTTTCTGATGATTTAGAAGCTGTTTGAAGCCAGTTTGAAATCGTTTGAAACACCTTGAAACTATTTCGACGAAGCTTCTAATGATGTTTAAATAGCTCGGAGCCAGTTTGAAATCATTTGGAACATCGTGAAATTGGTTCCAAACAAATTTGGAAAAATTTTTTAAACCGTTTGAAACAACTTTGAAAGCGTTCGAAGTTGTTTCTCACTTGTTCCGTAAGGGGAACGATGTAACGACACCTCACGCAAGATGGGTATGTTTGACCGTGTAAACAGACGAAATTCCCACACGTTTGAAATCAGTCACGTGGAGCGTAAGTTTTTCGCTTATTCTTCTTCGGCATCCCGGTCCTTTTGTCGACTGTAGATTTTCGCTACAGAGACTTCTTGGCCCGATTCGTCTCGTTCCATTTCGAGTTTTCCTTAGTCCCATACGGTACTCGTCCGTTTTTTTGTCTCTTTCTTCTTTTTTCTTTTCTTACCGTTTTTTCTCGTCGTCTTTTCTTATCTTCCCCTCTCTTTTCGTCGTCTCGGCAGGATTGATCACGGTGTGCGAATCCCTGACGGAATAGAATACGCGTTGGCGAAAACCGCTGGCGGACCTCACGCGCTGCAGGATTCTGGGCACGATGCGACTGATTCCATTACCCAGGTTTCGTTTCGGGCGTCCTGCAGGACCGCCGTACCGGCTGCTCTATATCCTCCGGCACTGATTGCCAGGGCGCGTCTAGCTTCGCCCCGTACACGTATGTATATATGCAGGTATGGCTCTGCAGCCACAAAGGATTTTTGTTTCCACATTTACACCCGAGCATCCCAATTCCGCAACTGTATTCTTTTGTACTTCACATTTTTCAACCCTTTCTCCTCCCCTTTCTTCACGATATTACACGTTTAATGAACGCGCTTGTACTCGCTCCACGTCTTCGATCAGTTCACATTTGCGTAATGGTGGAAATTCTTTTTTTTGAATTTCTAATTTACGCACGGCGGAAACAATTGTGATAATTACTTTTTCGAAAGATATCTAATTTCGACTGGCAGTTGTATTTGCCCTGATTCGGTTTCGTTCTTTGGTTGAGAATCTTTCAACGCAAGTTTTTTTTCTCAACTTTTTAGGCCAAGGATTTTCAGTCGCAACTATCATTTCAAAATTTTTACGGCTACCCTTACGGTTCTCGAGATTCGCGTAAAATTTGGAAAACCTTCAATTTTGTTTCGATTGCTTTACAATTGTCGCTCTGACCACGCAAGTGATTTTTTTTTTTTTTGAAGTTTTTTCCTCCGATCACAAAAAAGAATATCAACTTACAAAATTAATGTTTTTTTTTTCCATTTCCAATACTTTGAAAAACCCGTCGCGCAAAATGTGAAAATTGAAGAAATTGGGGATCTTAGAGGCACTGCAATCACTTGAAAAGGTTTCAACAAAATTGTTGATTTCAACTAAATTCTGAAGTCCAAACCTGTCAGATTGGCATGGAATTCTCCGTATATTTGTAAAAAAAAATCAACTGAGTATTTTTCATTCCATTCAAGTCGATTATATCAAATATATTATTCTCATATGACGATGTTAAGAATTCTTTTTTTTTTTTTTTTTTCATCACTCAAGTTTATTAAGCGTCTCGGGATCATAAAGAAAAAAGGTTAAGCTGTACAAGTTACGATCCAGGCCTCTTTGATTATAAGTATCGGTTATTCTTATTGAAGAACTTTCAGTGAAAAGCGTACAAAGCAAAGCATTAATAATTATATACGTTATTACATGCAGTAATATTTAATAAACTGACACGACTTGATATCAACTACTTGCACCAAAGTGTTCAAAATTTTTGACGAGTCTGAAGTTAGTAACGTTAACGCAATGAAACATAAGCAATAAAATCATTATTGCTTAATTTTAGAACGACTTCCAAAGAGTTGGCTTTTTAAAATAAGAGTATGTTTTGCTTATCCTGGTTGATTAAATTTCGAACGTTTCCGAAGGTGCGAAGCAACGATTTTTCCTAAAAATGCATCGTTAAAGTGACGTTACTAACTTAATCATCGTAATTGTTATTGAATCAGAAAAATAAAGGGATTAATTAATTATCCTACATCTACACTATTTTAATTTTTTTTTTTTTCCGCAAAAATCCGGCGAAACCGAATTTGAAAACGTCCGGACGAGAAGTCGATGAAAATTTGAAAAGGATGAGGAAAAAGAGAAAAAAAAAATTAAAATTAAGCCGACAACGTGAAGACTCCGTGATTTCAAAATAATTAGTAGAAAAAATTAGGTAAAAAGCCGCAGAAAAAAACCGGTATCGAGTCGACGTGTTGATGCTGCGCATCAGTATGATTCATATCAACGAGAGGGAAGCGTAGTTGATAAACGATTCCGAACGTTGGCGGTTCTATTGGATTGACACGAAACGTTAAGGGGGAGGAGAGTGATTAACTCGTCATCGATTATTAACGAGGGTGGCTTGGGTTACGCGTCTCTCTCAATTTCAGAATATACACGTTATACCCACACGTATCGGAGCGTCTGATTCTGACTTGAGATTTGGAGTTTTTAATCATTATTCGTAGTTTTTTTCTTTTTTTTTTCTTTTTTTTTTCTTATCATTGTTTCGGGTTTTGTTTTCTCTTGTTTCTCTTCCCCCGAAATCCGATTCCACGAATAATAATCCTTGCTCGTATATTGGCAGTCAGACGTCAAGGCTGAAAAAATTCCCACCCCCGATCCTCACTGTCGGCATTGTAGCGATCTGCTATCGAAAACGATCCCTAAACGACGTGTTTGAATTGGCTATAACTTTTCTGAAAACTGAAACTTAGACGATCAGGGGAGCAGAAGAAATAAGCGTATGATAAAAGTGAACAAAAAAATTACTGAAAACTGACTTATGATGTAGTTCGTTGGAAATTTTTTCAACCCCGAGAGAAAAGAAAGTACCGGATTCTTTTGATCCAACTACTTTGTATACAGATTGAAGTAATAATAATTAAAAAAAAAGAAGAATAAAGGATACGTAATGATTTTCTGTACCTAAAAATTTCTAGAAGTTTCTATTTTTTTTTCTTTTGTTGTTTTTCTGATCGCGTTTTTCCTTTTTCTCATTGCACGAATTTTCTGTGGGTGTATATATATATATGTAAAAACAACGTACTTAGTGGCATGAGAAACGAGTGGCGGTGCGTGTTTTGTAATGAAAGTAACCAGATTTGGGTGGTAATTAGTTATTCCGCTCACCTTTCCTTTGGCGAAGGATAAAAAAAGAGGATGGAAATGCCGGCTGAAAAGGTGGGTGAGAAGAAATTCCGTCGTGGCGGAAACCCGAATGCGGAGGAGAATGTAATTAGACTATATATATCCGTCTGCGAGAAGAGTGACGACGTTCCGGAAAAAGAAATTTAGAAAATAAGAACGAGAGGATCGGAGAGAAAGAGTAAAAAGACAACAGAGAAAGAAGGTGATGGAAGCAGTGGGAGGTAACGAGGTTGAGGAAAAATATTAAGTAAATTTTTAAACTAATTGGTACAATCAGAATTAATAAGAATTTGGAAGAAGCGTTCTGTCGAAGCGCGAAATGGACATGAAAAAAAAACAAAAAAAAAAATACAGCGAGGAGGTAAAAAAAAGAGAACTCATGAAAAGAAGAAACACTGGAGGAGATTTTACTTCAATTAAAACCCAATTTGATCAACTCTCTGATTGTGAGTGGCTCTTTGTTTTACCTGGTGAATTAATTATTTCAAACAAACGCAGATCCTCATTCTTACCTGCGATTATTTACGTTCTGATTACAAGAATATTTGTGTGAAGTATTTTGAAATTTCATGCGGTCATATTCAAGTTGCATGCAAATATATGCGAATACAAATGGAGACAGAGAAATCGAAAGAATCCTGACCTGAATCCTTACGGATGATAAGTAGTGAGATTTTTTCAAAACGTATCCAGTAAATTTTATTTAATTCGTGTTTACCAAATATTAATGCAGTATTTATAGAAAGTATTGCTTCATCGAAATCATGTGTTTCTTGAAACTTAAGACTTTCTTACGGTGTGTTCGAAAATATTTTAATATCGACCCAGTGAACACATGACCTCCATATGACGTCATAGATAGGTCACATAGAGATCATCGAATTTTTACATAGATATGAGATAAAAATGACTTTATTGATGACTCTGATATGATGTCATGTAGTATGACATCATTATGACATAGTACTGACCTAACATTTGACTTTTATATGACGTCATGATTGTGACTTAAATATTATGTAAATATTATGTCTTATCCCTGTCATATGTGTGACGTCACATCAAAGTCATAAATTTATACATTATTTACGTAAGAAATAAATCATACATTTACATAAATTACAAGTCATATTCTGACGTCAAAAGAATTTCATAATACCGTCATACGCTTACGTAAGAAACAACTCATATTTTTACGTAAAATTGATCAGCTTCCGGTCTTTCTTTTACATACGAGTGACATAATACTAATGTCACGACGGTATAAAAAAAACCATCAACGATACTTTTCTATTTATGTTCTATGTTGCATCATGTATTGATTTAATAATTCGTAAGTGGAATTTCATATGACATTTCTTAATTTTTACTTTTATATTTAGTGCCCAAATTTAACTTACCGCAAATTCTCTTTAAATGCACTCATTAAATATATTTTTAACATTGAAAATATTAGGATATTGTCATAAATAAAATATATAAACTAATTTCAAAATCAATTATTATATTGTAATAGAAGTACAGTAACAAAATAATCACTATTTATAAATGAAAAATATAAACATTTTGACTTTACCAGGTCTGTTGTAACAGTTTTATTATTATAAGCATTCTTAAATACTTTTTATCGCTATGACATCAGAGTTATGTCATCGAGACGTCAGGTAAGTTATAATCATGTCAGCCAGACGTTACAATTTTGTAAGCATTGGACGCAACTTTATATCACTATTTTACCTCAAATTTAAGTCATCTTGACGTCAGCTAAATAACAAGTACGTCAGCTGGACGTCACATTTTTGTAAGCTTCCGGTACCGACTTTACTTCTCTATGACATCAGAGTTATGTCATTTTGACGCCAGTCAAGTCATAATGATGTCAATTGGAGGTCATATTTACGTCATTTATCTTACGTAAGATTCTTACGTCAGGAAGTGGGAAATTATGAGTCATATGTGACTCATATATGACTCACATCTTACGTAAATCATGACGTGACATGACGTCATTCTGACATCAGTTTGACATAATTGTGTTCACTGGGGATCGAATACATCACAAGAATAAGAAAAAAAAATGTGGTGTATTATCAGATAAATATATGATGCAGGAATAAGTGAATCTCGAAAAACGAAGTATGAGTTTTTAAGAAAAAGTATAGGAAGGCAACGCGTCCGAGTGAAATTTTACGTAGCAGGGGCTTAAATAGCAGGAATTTTTTTTAGCAAGTACTGATTTGGCCGGCACTTATGTACCAGAAACTTATTTACCAGGCATTTAAGTAGTTGGGATGTATTCAACAATCTGATTTGACAGGCACTTACGTAGCAGGAATTTGTGTAGCAGGCACTTATGTAGTAGGCATTTACGTAGCAGAAACTTATCAAGCAAGCTCTGATTTGGCAGGAACTTATACAGCATGCATTTACGACTTACTTACTCACTTACTTATATAACAAAAACTTGATTAGCAGATATTTAGGTAGCAGTAGTTTATCCAGCAACTTGTTTTGGCAGTCACTTACATAGCAGGATCTTATGTAGCAGGCACTTACGTAGCAGGAACTTGTTTAGCAGGCACTTATGTAGCAGGCACTTATGTGGCAGGCACTTACGTAGCAGGAAGTTGTTTAGCAGGCACTTATGTAGCAGGCACTTATGTAGCAGGCACTTATGTGGCAGGCACTTATGTGGCAGGCACTTACGTAGCAGGAACTTGTTTAGCAGGCACTTATGTAGCAGGCACTTATGTGGCAGGCACGTACGCAGCAGGAAGTTGTTTAGCAGGCACTTATGTAGCAGGCACTTATGTAGCAGGCACTTATGTGGCAGGCACTTATGTAGCAGGCACTTATGTGGCAGACACTTACGTAGCAGGAAGTTGTTTAGCAGGCACTTATGTAGCAGGCACTTGCGTATCCGGAGCTTATTCTGCAGGCACTTACTCAGCGCGCATGTATAGAGCAGGAACTGATTTTGTAGACACTCACGTTGTATGAATTTATCCAGCACTCATTCACATAGCAGGTGTTTATATAGCAAGAACTTGTATCACAGAAACTTATGTAGCAGGCACTTACGTAGCGAGAAATTTTTTCAGCAGGCACCTACGTAGCAGGCATTTACATAGCAGAAACTTATTTAGCAGGCACTTACGTAGTAGGAATTTATATCTGGTGCTCAACTTACGTAACGGGCATTTATTTAGCACAAACATACGCAGCAAGCACTTACACGGAGAATGCACTGTGGATTGTTTTTCCAGCATAAAATATCTCTGATTCACGAAATGGCTTAGAATTAAACGGAATTCACCGTGGCGGTGAAAGTCGACGAAGAACTGACAGCTTTCGCTGGCACGCCGTGACGAAAATGAAACTCACCCCGGGCTCGTGGCTCGGGAAAAAAGTGTAAGGGTGGCTCAGCGCGTATTCAACTTAATCAGTTATCGCCTTTGTGGGCAGGTAGGCGGATCGGAGTTGGGAAAAAAGTTACATTTTACACACCCACACACAAATCCTCGTCTTCGCACTCAAATCCAAAATTTACATGTGTAAAAAAGTAAAGAAAAACTTGCCACGTTCACTACAGACGCTCTTTGTATTATTTAAATATTTATTTAGCTAATGAAACATGCCCGAAAAACTTGGCCTTTTGTACATGGTGGAATTCGTTCGAGTCAACTCTTTGATATCCCCTTCAGGCACCTCGGCACATGCGGCTTTAATTGTTAAATATCCCGAGATTTTCGTACCAAATTTTTTTCACTTTGTAACAAGAGAAGACAACGATACACGAAACGAGAAGAATAAATGAAACATTGGAGGTGAATTTTATATTATTTTTTCCTTCTGTTTCTCTTCTCTGTAAATTTGTAGCTGAATTCTCTCTCTCTCTCTCTCTCTCGACAAATTTACCTTTTTCCAAGGTGCAGACTTCACGTAGATCAGAATTATTAGGTACGAGATTCGACTGCACAGCATCCCAACAAAATGTGCAACTGAATTTCTTCGCAATTTTTTTAACAATAAAAAAAAAAAAAAAAAAACCGATAGTAGAAACAACTCGGATTCTGGCGTTCACGTTGAAGGATTTATCGCGTAAAGCTGACCAAAGAAAAGGTAAAGAAATATGCTAGCAGAAAACGAGCACACGATGCATTTATATTGCAAAAAATTGTCTGTAACACTCGAGAGTTGCGCTGCTGTACTCGACTGGATAAAACACGTGCGTCGTGGAACGAGTGTTTCTTTCTGCGCCAGCTATGTAAGACTGCAGAACAAAGGGAAAGTGGAAAAAAGAACGCGGAAAAGAAGGAAAAGAGTTAAGCACTAGTAGTAGGTATGTAATACCGTGAAATATTAAATTTTTGCTTTTTCTCACTTGCCTGAGGAATGAGATTCATTTCTAGTCGTTTTCATACATTAATTGTAAGCTTTTTGCGTTTCATCTGCGATTCGAGTTTTCGTTTATAAAAAAGTAAATTATATGCTTTTGATTGTAGAAAAAAAGTATTCTTTCGTTCAATCAAAGATAATAACGATATTAATTTAAACAAAAAACGTTGAAGATCAACAAATAGAATTGTGACAACATCTAAGCATTAAGGACTTGAAAATCTTTTTCCTAGAAATTAAAAATGCAGAAGCGTCAAAGTATTTATTAGGGTGGTTCACTTTCGAATTTTTTTTTTTTTAAGGTGCCACTCGAAAAATTTGTGAAAAATACTGGAAAAAAAAAAACAAATAAAAAACTGTCGTAAAATCCGGAGGAGGTAGTACAATATTTAGAGATGGCTACCAATTATTGCAAATATTTTTTATTTATATTTACGTGTACACCTTACGGACTTATATACAAGTTAATTTTTTTTTTTTTAGTATCGTGGTCCAATTAATCGTTCACCAATCAACGGCAAACTGCGCCTAACAATTCCGCAGTTTGCTGTCGTCGTCTTTTATCCGAAAGATTAATCGTCTCGGAGAAATTTGAATAACAGTTTTTGTCACCTAAAGAGGAATGTCGCATCACCTTCGTATTATCCCTATTTCGCTTTCATTGCCGATTTTTACGAACAATGATTAATTCGACAACGATACGAAAAAAAATAAACAAATATATATATATGTATACATATGTATACATAAATATATATATATATATGTATGTAAGTCCGTAAGGTGTGTATACATAAAAATAACTAAAAGACATTAAAATAATTGTTAGCGACCTCTAAATATTTTCCTACTTCCGTATTTGTCTCAAACTTTTCAAGTGGCACGTTATAAAAAAAAAAAAAAAAAAAACACAGTTAATAACAAACTACCTCAGTATTTATATTCACTGTCTTAATTTTCTACGTACAATTCTTCACCTTTCTACGTATTGAAGATTATCACAGATTTAAAAATTCCATCAATCGGATTTTCGTGTCTTCAAAGTATCGCCGTGGCTACCCTTCCACTCCCCATACCTCTCCACGTTCTTATCCGTCACCCGCGACGAATGATGACACAACGTGAAACTGACAATGAGATCGGAGACATAATTGACGTTACAGGTAAAAGAGAGAGAGATAGACAGATAGATAGAGAGATGGAGTTTATTGTTTTAGAAACAAATGGGTTAAAGATAGTATAAAGCTTATACAAGTAGAAAGCGGTAAAAAGTATCATAAATAGCAGAATCACAGCATAAGTGTACATTAGAGAGAGAGAGAGAGAGAGAGAGAGAGAGAGAGAGAGAGAGAGGAATATAAATGCCTGAGCACCGCGCCCGATTGACAAACAAGCGTTCAATTCCGCGCCCTCGTATGTAACCAACCACTAAAGCAGAGCTTCGGAGTTGCAGCTTGCAGTAGAGAGTCGAAGCTCTATGTATGTTAAATACCCATAGCGAGCACGCGGAGAAGCTTGCAGAGCCAAATTGTGGGTCGCTATGTTACGGATGCGTTTGCCGTTGGGGGTGGGGGTGGGGGTGGTGGACGTATTCGAACGGGGATCCGCGTCACGTCAGCTGCTTCGAGGTTCCCGTTTCGATTCAACGCGTGTACGATGCCCATTGTCACGCTCCCATTGCCCCCCCCCCCCCAACCCCCCTGCTCCACGGCTATTACAACCACCCTCGGAGTCCGTTCGTTAAGGTACGTCTATCCGCCTGCGGACCGTTGTCAAACTTCCGAAGCAGAGCCTTAACCCAATGCAGGATAGGGTGGAGGGTTACCCACCTTGTACCTACCTACCTTCGACCAAGGGGTTTACCTCGTACTCCTGGAGGTCGTATCTAAGCGCCGAATGGAATAAATAACCTTAGACGCTTGTCGAGGGAGGTGAGGATCGATCAGGGGTTGGAAAATCTCGTAGGATTTTCAAAGGGATGCGAAGGTTTTCAACGATTTTAAGCGCTTACGTGATCGTGACAAAATTCAATGGGTCGGGGTAAAAATGTAGAAAGATCGAAAAGTCGAGGGGCTGCGATATCGAATTTTTCAAAGAAGCGCAAGCTTGATACATGGAATTTGAAAATTTTTAAAGTCGAAGTACGAAGAAGTGAAATATTAGAAGGGTCGGAACGTAGAATGCTAAACTGTAGAATCGTCCGAATTCTTCTAAATAATATTGAATTGTCGACTGATTATCGATTTTTTGTTGTTTCGTGTTTTGACCGTTCTGTATTTCAATTCACGGTACTTCAACTTTCCACATTTTTAAATTCTACGAATAAGATTTTCGCGTTTGTGAAAAATTGATATTCCGATTCTTCTGCCAATCAGCAGTTCTAGTTTTTTTATCTCTACCAAATTGAACTAGTGTTTCGATGTTGTTTCTTTCTTCTTTCGTAAATACAGGACTTACGATTGAACATCTCACAGGATTTGCATCGATACCTGTTTTGATTTTTTTAGATTCTTAGATAATCGGAAGAATTTCACTTATTTGAAAATATTTCACGATTTCTCAAGGGATCTTCTATGCAAAATTCGAAAAAAAAAACATTGACTTGCACGTGGTTTTATGGATTTCAAAAGATTTCACCGAGTTTCTACGGTTTTAATTCATCTGCAAACGCTGATTTGTATTCGGTTTTACGGATTTGAAAAGATTTTAGCGCATTTCTGAACTTTTTTAAATTACTTCAGTTTTTGACTCTCGTTTCAATGAGAAAATTTTAAAAACGTTTTCAAGCGATTGGAGATAATTTTAGATGATCCTAAAAGATTGACGTATAAGATTTAAGGTATAAAAATTTCACAAATGTAAAACCGTGAAACTAAATTGCGGGGTTAAGATTATCAATTAAAAAAGTTGTGTAATGTTTAAAAGTTGTTTAATTCGTGTTCAAAAATTCTATAATATTCGCTGAGTCGAAACTGTAAAATTTGAAATAATAAATCAGTGATGACTGTAACGAGAATTGGTCTCGTCGATTTTTTCTTTGTTCCTCGTTTTTGTCGATAATAATTTTATCCCACGATATTGGATCCGCGATTTCAAAATTACTTCCGTTCACGAGAAGCAAATAATTTGTACAACGGCTCGGAACAAAAAATTAAAAAAAAAAAAAAAATAAAATAAAAAATACAGCCCTCTACCGAATGAAAAATGTTTCTTGTCCTTCTTTATTTCGCAGAAAGGCCCGTGGCTACGTTTTACATTTTGCAAGGTGAAAACACGACGAGTTTCTTTATCTCATTGTCAGTCTAATCCGACCGCAACAGCTGGAAAAATAGGCTGCAGCAGATTTGGACTCGGGGGTTGAAATTTCGGATAGAGCCGGACGGACGAAGCACGCTTTTCATGCATATTTTTCCTCGTCAGCTGTACCCGCTATTCGGGGTCCATGCTGAACGAAATGAAACCCTGGGAAACAAGGGCGCGCATACCGGCATCGTTTTATTCCCGTATATAACGCGTTGACAGAAGATGAACGCCGTAGCGGAACTAGCGAGTCATTCAAGATACGACGGAAGGCTGCTCGAAAGGCGAAGAAGTGAAGTTCCGAACTTGAAAAGCTCCAAAAACGCCAAATTCCAAATTTTTTCTGGAGCAAAACTTAAAATCGAAAAATCAAACTTTCTTGTTTCGTACAAGTTTGATTTTTTGCTTCAAGTTTCGCCGCCAAATAATTCCGAAATGGACGCTTTTGTGACATTTCTCAAATTCGTAACTTCAACCCCGCCCCAGTTTCTCATTTTGAGCTCAATTTGTATCGCCCGTAAAAGTTTCTGTGCATTTCTAATGCTACGAGTTATTCGATTATGGCTGACAGTGATTTCACCGATATTATCGATTGGTATGAAGATCCAGTTTTTTAATTTTTTGCTTCTTGGTTCTAGTTCCAAGATCAAAGTCAAAATCGGGTTTTGTTGTGACACAAAAAAGCAGGAGAGTGAAAACGAAAATGGCTCAGTCAAGTCCGGCCCTGAATACCCGATATATTCACTTTGTGCGAATTTGAATTTAAATCAAGTGTCTGCCTTCTTGCCCGAGATACTCTCCACGGGCTTCAAAGCAAGTGCAGGGCATATACGGTCCTATACGGTCTACCTATTTTGTATAACAAATTTCAAGATATTCAAAGCTGCGGGATGCGGAAAATATCGTTATGGCTGCGTAGTTCCGGTTGATTCAAATTTCAAAATTTTCTTTGGGTTGTAAAAAACGGCAAATCATCCTTTTTTCACTGATCCGGAGACGCAATTTCACCCGAATCACGAGCTGACTTTTATTTTTTTTAGATACGTAACCAAGCAAAGGAATGCACATTACAGACATTGAACGTAATAGCATTATAAGCAAATAAAATGGTCGAATTTTTTAAAAGATGTCCCCAAAATTAATCAAAGGTCTTTGAATTGAGTGAAATTATAAAATTCTTAGAGATAAAACCCTGCTGTGATTTCTTCGAAATTTAATTTCTGAATTCGATTTTGAATAATAATATACATATAGTTATGCTTGGCCAAAGATCGATACTTTTTATTGATTCTGATACGAGACAGTTATAAATTAAATATTCATTAAATTATTATATTTTCAAACTACGAAGATCTCTTTGAAAATACTATAATTATAGTCAATAGCTTGAGAATCGTTGCGAATTTTGTAAACTTGTTTGATCTTTTAACTCTACTATGTTTCATTTTATTCAGAAAACTGTTATCTATAAATTCACTGAAACAAATTTTCATTCTTTCAACAGTAATCAGTTAAGTGTTGCCATTTTTTTGTCTTTTTCTTTCATTATAATCAATCACATCGATGCAATGGTGTGAAATTAAATATTTATCGACGCCAATCTAATGAGAAAAAAAAGTTTCAGTGAATCTTCAAAAACAGACTTCGACAGTCATCTGATCAAAATGAACCATTCATAAAGCGATGAAATGAAATTGAACAGATCTGCTAGATTTTCACGACGATATCACAGTGATTTCAAACGAAACATAAGCTTTCGCTGAAAATTGCAGTATTTTTTATTATAGCATCGCGCGTCTTATGGTATAAGGTCGTAACCACTAAAAATGCGATTTTAGTGTCAAAAGGGCGTATAATTTTTATTTTTTTTTTCCACCGAGTGCTCTGAAAATTATCAAAACGTATTATCTAACCGCAATCAAGCGTTTGAAAATATAAAGGCAAAGGGTCGTATGTCGAGCAGGTACGACTTTTCTCCATTAATAAGTACATGAAAATAAAAGATCGAAACAAAAGGTCGCAAAAACCATTTTTTTTTGTCTCTCTGCAAACGCTCTAAAAACCATTGAAACCCATAAATAAGTTGAAATCTGTGAAAATCCACGAATGTTGTAAAAAAATTCTTGAACATAAACAGAGAAGGGGCTAAATATTGATTTTTTTTTCTTTTCAACCGCTTCAAAAACTATTGAAACGTATAAACAACTGTGATTATTAAAATTATACAGTGAGGATGTCGATTTTGTGAACGTCGATTATCCAAATCGTCAATTATCGGAATGATAGGGTCAACAATAATAGCAATAATAATTTATGGCGGTTACACCCTTATACAATTATCGTAGTTGATCATTTTTTCAATGGTCGTATCTACGATTATACACGATATTTTGCTTTCAATTAAACTGTTATTCGGTTTCAACGTTTTTCACCATATTTTCATGTTTTAAAGATAGATGCGATAAAAAAAAAATGTTGATATTATCAATTAAGAATCTTACGACTACCTCGCAAAAGGATCAAGAAGTAATTTCGATACCTGGCCAATCAACCTGCGTAAATCTTCAAGGTTGATTCGTAATCGTTGTAAAAATCGTTATTACGCACGTTAAAACTTGACGTGACGAATGAATATACAAATATGTGAATAAACAGAAAATGGATAGTTGTGAAAGGCTTGAACAACAACCGCGCAGTGAATAATAATAAAATATATCTAAGCGTCGTAAAGAAGGCTCGTAACAACGCGGATGCAGGTTGTCCATAGAAGTGTGGCCGAGGTGCAGAGCCGAGGATTCCAAGGCGAGACATAAACTGTATTTCCCTTTGTTTTACGAACTCATAAAACGTGACGGTGAGCCATATGGAAATCAGTGCATGGTTATGCCGGGGAATGATAGAAAGAGGATTTGCACCTCGGAGTTGAAAACAGTGGCATTCGCAAAAACTGAAAGAAGCAAAGCGCGAAGGAACGAACGAACAGCTTCCACTACGGATTATATCTACGTGTTCCATTCCCGGCGGAAGATGTTTCCCATTGATGGTTGAGGACAGTCGAGGCAAAAAAAAGTAGCAATACAAGGCCGTTTCTAGATACAGATTCCCGTACCGACGTATTACCGACACTCCCAATGTCGGTACAGAAATCTGTACCCAGAATCGGGCTTGCATTGGGAGTGTCGGTAAGATGTCGGTACGGGAATCTGTATCCAGAATCGGCCTTGCATTAGGAGTGTCGGTAAAAGGAATCTATATCCAGAACCGGTCTTGTATTACCACTGAAAAATAAAACAAGGTTTTAAATGCGTACGTACGGGGTTTTTTTTTTTTTTTTTTATTGTCTCTGAAGTGTTGCGCGCGATGATTTTATGGTGAAAATTTTCAAACTTCTATATTATTTACACTTTCCTCGACGTTTTTTACAGCTCTTCTTGTTACTACCGGTCATTGCATGGCCGTGAATTCTTATCACAGTGAGTTAGACGTGCCAGTTGAATCGCACCGAGTTCGCTTCGAGGAAATTGTCAGCGTTATTGACGATAATAATACCCCGTGCATAATGATTGTTGGGTGCGAAGGATGCGCGGATATCTATCATTTCACCTCCAACAACCACAGCAACAGGTTTAATGTCGCGGTTCTCTGTCTCATTGTAAATGGAAGAATGATTAAATTCATTTATACGACGGGTGGAAAGACGGATTTTCATAAAATGTCATCCCGAAACTTCGCAAGACGTCGCCAGTTTTCACGGGAATTCATTACCAGACTCTATGGACGCCATTATATTTTTTATTTTTATTATAGCGATATAACGCTGGATATTAAAAGAGATTCAGAAAATGGATATATGCATAAGGTACTCACAAAAAATAACGATGCGTTGACTCTTCAGTGAAATGCCGTAGATGAATTGAACTTTTCTTCGCC
Source organism: Neodiprion pinetum (assembly GCF_021155775.2). Taxonomy (NCBI): domain Eukaryota; kingdom Metazoa; phylum Arthropoda; class Insecta; order Hymenoptera; family Diprionidae; genus Neodiprion; species Neodiprion pinetum. The sequence goes on along the minus strand of NC_060238.1, from coordinate 19,931,746 downwards.
ACGATGCACTTTTGCCGGAGGAAACTGCTGCAACATCAAAAATCATCACTGTGGGTTCAATTTTAGATGTGTTCTTTTTTTTTCTACTTTACAGATCCATCAAAAAATATGAAAGTGAGTTACGATTGACGAAAACGGTCGTTTTTTCTTTTTTTTTTTTTTTTTTTTGTCAATAAGACGAGTAAACAGAATGTTGACGTATTCAACGAATCCGTCATTCCTCGTGTTGTCACAACTGGCTCGCGCGGTTCGTTTGATTTACGTTCGACGAAACAGACGTGAATGTATAAATAAGCAAGAGAATCCTCGCGTCGGTATGTTCAGCGTAATTCCGGCATAAATGCGAGAAATAAAAAACGATGTAAAAATGAGGGGAAAAGGAGAAATCATTCTCAAAGGCCTGGAACGAGCGACAACCGCTTTTACTCCGATTGCCTCGAGCCACGACGTTTCGCAGAACCTGACTTTGACCTGATTACACTTCAAAAGCTCAGACTCGAGGCCGGGACCGCATCGCGTTGGGAAAAAAATGTCCCCGATCGAGAAAAATCAACCCTTCGGAAAGAACCACCTTTCCATCCCTCGAAGCTCCGCACTGCGAAATAAGGAGGCGAATAGCGCAGAGGCCAAGTCGGTGAAGTCGAGGTTTCAAGCCCTTTGTCACGAAGCTCGTGAAAAACGCTGTAGTGAATACTTTGGAACAGAACCAAGTCACGTGAGACTTATACAGCTTGTCTTTGTCGAAAGAAATTGGCAGGATGTTGTCGAATCTGAAAAATCGGCGACAGGCACGAATGCTCCTCGTTTTTTGCTTTCGCTGATTTTTAACGTACTTTCAACATTTTTATGACCATCGAAATATCCGAGGGGTTAATCACTCCTGAAATGTGATGTACAACTTTCCGTGAATCTTGTGAAATCTCTTGAAATTTTTGAAATCATCTGAAATATTTTGTAATGTATGAAATCTTTTGAAATCCTACGAAATTTGCTGAAATCTCTTAAAATACACTGCAATATTTTGAAATCACTTGCAATCCTTTGAGATCTTTAGAAAACTCCCGACTTCGTCTAAAATTATTGTAATCTTTTAAAATATTTTGATGTCTTTGAAATTTTTGACATTTGTCCAAATCTTTTGAAATTTACCGAAATTCACTGAAATCATCCGAAATCCTTGGCGATCCTTTGAATTCATTGAAATCTTTTGAGATCCTTAGAAATCTTCTGGAGTCTCTTAAAATCTCACGAAATCCTTTAAAATTCTCGAAATCTTTTGTAATTTTAGAAATCCTCTGAAATCTCCCAAAATCATTAGAAATCACTTGAAATAAATTGACATCCCTTGAGATCCTTACAAATCTCCTGAAATTGTCTGAAAACATTTTCTAAACCCTTGAAATCTTTCAAAATCCTTGAGATGTCTGAAAATCTTTTTAAATCGATTGAAATCGTCAAAAATCTTTTTTAATCCGTTGATTTCATTTGAAATCCTTTTACCAGAGGGTCGAGGCATCGTGGTTTCTATCTCGGGCTGTTTTCGAGCCATCAAGGTGTCCGCTCGAGTTTGGATGGACGTGAGATGTTTGGCTGGAGGATGGATGATATGACCCGAGTGAGATATTATTTTGCGCGTGTTTATCAGGGCGAGAACGTCGACACGAATTTGGCGGCGGGGAAAACCGGCTTCGGCCACCCTCCGCGGCCTCGCCTCGCCGCCCTGCACAGCACGATTTGGCGAAAAGGGGGGTGAAGCCCGAATGGGACCGGAGGAGAGTGCCGAAAATCTCGCCACCCCGAAGCGCGAGGCTCGATCATACATCATCCCTACGCGTGGCGGCGGCCATCGGCGCCCGCAACAAGCCATTCTTCATCCCCGAGCGAAGCGCGCGAACCGCCGAATCCACAGCCGGCCCACCCCCTTTCTTCTTCGTCCCTTTTTCCCCCGCACTTTGACGAGAGTCAAACTTTACACGGCGTGAATTAGAGAGTGGAAAAAAAGATTGGCCAAAATATTTTCCTCCACCGAAATTGGGCCACGAACCTTTATACCTATGTAGGTATATATATATATATATATATACGGTATGGGATTATGGAATGTCACTTGGACCGCTGCTTTTTGTAGGGTGTTCGTCGAACCATGGTGTAACATGGCGCGCAGATGGGTGTACAGGGTGTTCCATTTCGAACGAAACGTTGAAACGTCTCTGTGACTAATGGTTCGGTCAAAATATGATTCGGATAAGAGTTTTCAGGGGTATCATGAGGATAGGGTACGACAATATCAGTTTTTTTAATCGAACGAGTAAATTTTTGTTTAGGAAAAAAGATTTTTCTTGTTTTTCTTTCTTTTGTGTCTGTGCGTATTCAAATTTGTAGCCATTATAGTTCAAGTCATAGTGAAATAGTGCAATCGTCACATAATAGGCTTTTCACATCGAATTTTTCAAGACCTGAAAATCTGTTGCATGGAATTTCAAAATGGAGAAAGACGAAGAAAAGCAAAATGTGGAATCGTCAGAATTCTGCTGATTTTATATTTTGGATTGTTATATTTTGACCGTTTCACATTTCGACTTTTCTATATTTCGGTAATTCTATCAAATAGATATATTGTAAGTCTTTTTTTGTGCGGCCATTTCACTTTTTGACCCTAGCGCAAAAGTTCAGGTGTTTTGCGAAGTTCGAGAAAAAAATAGAATTTAAAAATCGCCAAATGGCAACCCGGATGTTTTTGATTTCGGAAAATATCGAAGTTGAAAGACAGATGCGTTTTTTTCTTTTGAAAATTGATCCAAACTTACATTGTTGCCAAATTCAAAAATGACAGTTCTCATCACTGACATGCTTTGCAAAAAATGTCAATGTTGCCATTTTTTCAATATTCAAGGTCTGTTTTCATCGAATTTCAAAACGCCTACAAGTCAGCTGACAATGAGAATTATATGATTGTGAATGACAAAATTCGAAAACCCCTGAAACTGTCACATTAACAGTTACAAAGCTACATTCAGCAGAAAAAGAAATCAATGGCGCTTCACAAAATCTCCTTTGTGTAATTGACTTCTCAAAAATGACCGATTTTGTAAACAAACTGATATTGCCTTTTGTGGCTGGCTCTAAACCTCGCAACTTCTATTTGACTGGGGCTTCTGATTTCTCGATAGAACTCGAGAATTCTCGGCTAAGAAATCCCGGGAATTCTCGAATTTTCGAGAAATTTCTAAAACTTTTTAAAAATCATAAAATTGTAAATTAAATGCAAAATAAAATTAAGCTTATTAACAATCATCAACGTTTATTATTTATTCAATCTTGTTTGGATTAAAATTTCAATTACTTGCACATTTTTCTAACAAAACTAACTAAATTAAACGTTGTGTATCCTGCTATAAAACTATTAATTTCTCTTTTTATTAAAAAGTAGGTACTTTGAATATGTATCTTAGCTTCCTTCCTGACGTAAGGTAAAAATACGAACCACACAGTTTTTCGATTAAACAAGCAATAGGTACCTGAAGTATCTTCGTAAAAACAAACTTTTAATTGAAGTTATATACAGTATCTACAGTTACATACTATCAAGACGTGATTTCACGATTTCTCGACACTTTTTTCTTGTCTCGAGTACAGCCAGGTTTCCCGAAAATTCTTGATTGAAGAAGACTCGACCAGAAACCCTATATATTTGATTATGAAATGGTCTTTGATCGTCATGTTCAAAATTTTATAACCACGTTCTCGTCTGTTCTGTACTGAACCACCGTTCGTAATAAATAATAGCGTACTGAAAATATCCTCAACTATTGCATCAATTTGCTAATTCTCTTCGTTAGGCGTAATCACCAAACTTTGTATGAAATGAAGTGAGAAATGACTGGGTAAAGTGATCCCGTATAATATGGTCAAGGGTGCGGAAACAGTATTTCCGACGAACACGTAATCGACAAACAAAAGCGGTGGTGACAACTGCTAAAAGCATTCACCCCTTCCGTTTCCAATTTCAGTTCATCGGCGTTCAGTTTAACTTTGAAATCCGAACGCTGATTGAGTGAGCGTAACTTGAACATGTCCCGGGCAACAACACCGCATCAGAAAAGCCGCTGAGTTGTAGATTCGTAAAAAATGATTGGTACTGTTTAGAAGCTCACTATCCAAGTCTTACCACAGCTTGAACATCTCTCAGAGAAACTGTTTGCGAGCATTGAAATTCGAAGAGCAGGTCCATAGTGTGAGGTAAAGTGGGAACCGTAAGGAACCAAGGAATTGGCACACTTGCAGCTAAAGACAGGTTTCTTGTTTTGTGCCGTTTGGCTGGTAAGGACGAACGGATAAGAACACCGCGGAAAGTTAGCGCGAGAATGATATTTGGGAGAAGAAGGTAAATAAGGAGATTGGAAGGGCTTTAAATTGGACAGCTTAACGACTTCTCGAAGCAAAGTGGCTCCGCGGCGTGGCGGTGAAAAAGATTCCGGAACGGGAGGAAACAATACGAAGAGGCGGCCACTGTGCCCGGCTCTTAGCATATCTATACCCAATTAGCAGTTACATTAAACTTGGTAATTGACTCGGGCCGATCGGAGTTTTCGAAAGCCATGGATCCCAGTTGAGAGCGTTTAAAACATTATCTCGCCTATTACGGCCCCCAAATATCCATTAGGGTTTTACCAACTCGTTACAAACGGTTCGGACAAACTACCCGCCCTTCGATCAATCTTTGAAGAAACTCGCTCAGCCCCGGTAACCTTTCCCAAATCGCGGGGGCGCGATTGCCGGACGACATGCGGTCAATCATCCTGTCCTCAATCAGTGCACTTCGCGCTTCTGCCATTCAGTGCTCAACCTTTTCCCGTGACAACCGCACTTTGCCATCTGTCATGTAGAAATGCTGAAATGTGGAAATCAGGACTGGGGGTAAAAATTCTCAATCATTAAAGTTCGCACTGATGGTCACGTCGAAAGTTATTGGTTCGAATGGTTAAATTCCTCGAATGACACGTCACTCCGAAATTTTAAATTCAAAAGTGTCGCAGTTCCGAATGTTCGAATACGTGAACTTTATGCCCACCTTCACATTATATGCGGCAAACGTTTCACGACATAATTATGTGAAGATTGGTAGCGTTTGGTCTTTTGACTACTCGAAGCTTTTGATTTCAAGCATTCGAAATAACGTGTTTCAAAAGCTCACCAGTTCTAAGAAATGCCTGATCTGGTCTTCAACAATTTTGAATTCCCATTTCAGCTACGATGGGATTCGATGTAACGGTCTGAAATGTAATCTGAGCTTGGACAATTCGAAATTCTTACACTCACCGCGTTTCATCGGTTCAACTGATATCCTGATTCCATGTTTTACGCTATGTCCGTGTTTTCAACTGATACAAATCTTGACGAAACTTTCTTGGGTCGTGAATTTGTTCTACCTCGAACACATATCGACATGTGAACCGTATAAAACAGTCTTTAACAATGTGAATTCCGCGTCTTGTTAATATTTTCGGAACACCTTGCAGTAGAGAAGAATTATCTCATTCCGCATTCCCGACACGGGTTCATTACTGTTGCGGTGCTAAATTTTAGGGGAATTACATTATTGTTGATGAGAGCTCTCAACGTCTTTGTCGAGAGCTGACTAAAGTTGGTGAAGTTTGGCGCCACGGTTTCAGCGATAGCAGATTGAAACGAATCGCGATGATAAATTATGGCAAAGACGTTCGCGCTCTTGCGAAATAAATTTGTTCGAGTGCAAAAGGAAACTATTAACCTCCCTAATTGTTGATTAACTCTTTCGACGGTGAGTTAAAAGATTTTACGTTCATCCTGGCCGTGACAGAGAAGAGAGAGAGAGAGAATTTTTATTTTTCCTTTTTTCTTTTTTTCTCTTTTTCTTCACGTTCGTTCGTTGCGTTATATGGGAAGCGATTTGCGCGCAGTGCGCGTAGCAGCTACGCGAAATGGAGATAGAAGCAGCGATGGAGGCGAGATGCGGGGATTCGTATACATTAAAATGAATTGGAATTGAAATTGAAATGAAAATAAAAGCTCGCCGGTCGTTTTACCGCGTTCGGCTCACGTACCAGGTGTATATCTCTATTCTTCAACCTTTCGCAACTGATTTTTATTAAAACCCGGGCCAGCTCTTTTCGTTCCTTTCTCCCTCTTGCTATACTCTGCCACATTACTACAAGCTGAACGCAACTGAAATAAATCACTGTAATTACGATGAGATTTCACGCACGTACAAGATATTCCACATACCTACCGGGTGGCGAGATGAATTTTTCCTCCGAAATTGAACAGTAGGTATCGAAATTATCACCGATTCCGGTAACAAATCCCTAACAAATTCGAGGAAATTAAAAATAGCAAAAGTTCAAGGATAGTTTCCAGGACTTTCGAAGGACAAAAAAAAAAAAAAAAATAACATAAATATTCAAGGACATTTTCAGGACCGCTGGACACCGTGATACGAAAAAGGATACCCGCGACTCCTTGTTGACGCACAGTTCCAGGCCAGATACACAGATTAGGAAATTGACTTTTTACGCATGTACAGAGTAGGTGAAAAGTCTGCTATTCTTTTTGCCAATCCTTCTCCCTTGCGGAGAAGAGAGGCACCGTAAAAGTTTTAAATTTTGTCTAGACTCCCCGTCCAATTTTTCTTACCACCCCCGAGCCAGCCTGATTCAAGAGAGACGCGCGGGATCTCGGAGTGATGAGAATGCTTTTTCCTCTCTTTCTCGTTGTTTCCCCCGGCTCGTTTTGCGTCGTAATTTTGGACCGGGCTCTCTGAGCCCTGATAAAAAAAAAAGGACATCCGCCCGTATTGCGTAACGGCGTGCGCCTCACGGTTATATATTTCAAAAAGCAGACATCGGCTTATATTTATGGGATACTTTCTTCTCCCATAAGACGCCCCACCTCGCCTACGTCCGACGTCGATGAGTCTTGCCGATCAGCGCCAAGGTACCGTAACGCGCATCCTTACTGCTCGTAATATATGGAAAGGATATGCCCGGACCTTTCAGACCTGTCACTATTTTTCCTTTTTCACCATCTCGCAACATTCGCACAATACCAAGCGAAACGCGTCGTCCGATAAAGATTCCGTGAATATATGTACTTCAAAACTTCATGGGAAACTTCATAGAAAACTATTCAAATGGCTTTTCAAAGCAGATCCAATATGACTCTGAATCACTTCGCGTGAATTCGTTAGAATTCACGAATTCGAAAAGCTTCGAGTGAATTCGTATTTTTTCAAATGGTTTCGCATGGTGATTACTTCAAGCAAATTGGACTAAATGTTGAAACTGCTTAAAGATGAATCGGTTGCGCTGACTAAATCAAACTTTATAAAAATAGAAAAGACAGTTTGAAAAATCCCCAGCAATTTTACTTCCAATAATGTTGGACAGGAAAAAAACAACGACATTCCTGCTATGCGGTAAAAAGTGATCCGAACAAATTGGTATGACACATGTCTAGATATCAGGAATTCGAAAAAAGGGTTTATAATCGGAACGTTCCAAGTGTTTAAACTCCAGTGTTTTTGATCCGATTCTAATGTTTTTCGGCTCATTTTGTCCTTTTCTTTTTCCTAACTTTTGATCAAGATGACCTAGCCGATTCATATCTAATGTAAATTGTCAAAATCGACGAACGTGATGATTCATAGTCAAACTGCCTGAGAGCAATTTTTAATTCCGCTTACCGCTCAGTCCTTAACTATTTTCATTTTTTACCACGATCGAAAAATATAGTTCCAGGTAGAAAATAAAAATTAGTTTTATAGTTGTTACCGGAAAGTCTAGTATCCGTTACTATTCTTTCTCATTACGATCACTGTTACTAGATTTTCTTGTAACTGTTGCGAAAATTTAACGCTTGTGCAACAATAAATTGACGTTAAAGCCTCGTTTAACTAAAAAACTAGAATAAACCTCACAAGCTGATTTTGCGTTGCAATAACCAAAAAAGTATCAACGATAGCGCAAAATGGTTCCGCGTACCTTGTTTTTCGTAATACCAACAATTTCAAACAGTTTTTTCAACGATACCAGTATTATTGAATTTTTCTAATTACTGTAACAAATGAAATTTTTTTCAGCGAGTGTGTCAAGATTCCATCATAAAAACATTATTTTTTCTATAAACAGGCTTGCATAACACGTTCGGTTGGAGAGCAGAAGGAAAAACCACTCTAGAAACGGAGGTACGAGAACTCTGGTAAAAATTTCAGCCTCATCTCTTGCTTTCGTAGGAAAACCCCATACATATGGTTTTACTCTAGAAAGTATGTAACGGGTTAATTATACCTGTGGCACTTGTTCGTTGAAACTAATGAAGGAGTGGCAATGGTTGCTCACGTGTTGCAGCTGAGCCCCTGTTTGCGTAATCCCGTAGAGGCGTGCATATATATGGGGCGTTCCACGCCAATTCAGCAAACGATTGATAGTGACATTTTTTAATCTCACCAAGGATTTTTCCTACGTTAGTACGGAAACCTATATATAATATATATGTATATATATATATATAGGAAACAACGAGGTCTCACTTTGAATAAAATGTTTTTTTTTCTTGTTTCATAATAATCAATTCGAGTGTTTTTGATATGGAAGTTTAAGGAATTATAGGGTGAGGACGAGCGATTAAAAAATATGAAAATTTTTTTGAAACCTCTTCAGGCGTCGTACCGACGTAGGAAAAATCCTTGGTGAAATTAAAAAAATTTTATGGTCAAACGTTTACAGAATTGGCACGGAATGCCCCGTATGTATGCTTGTGTGCAATTGCGTTCACATCATAACCACGTCGTGGATCCGGGTAACGCGTACCATTGAAGAAACAGAAACTATCGAGTAAAGGATATATTACGAGGTCTACCTGTGTAACAAATGTTATACTAGATCACGACCATCATATTATGTAAGTAACGATTATCATTATCACAATTTCTCGTATCGTGTTAAACCACTGAGAATAGAATTAATCGTACAAAGCCTGTTCGCTCGGTTATACCTTTGCCTATAATATGGGCACATCCTGTGTGGATGCATGGATATTGTATGTGAGCTTAACGTGCGGATTCTAATGCGGGATTCATCCGAGAGCAACGTTTGTATGATAAAGACTCTAAATGGTGATGTAACCGCCAAGAACAGGATGAAGGTATATCCGATTGTTTTCACGTAACGCGACAAAACCGCAAGTACGTAATGCTTTCGTGGTTCCATTGTAAGTGTTAAAAATAATTGAATTGAGATATTCAGGTAAATAATTTAACCGACTTGGGGTGGTTTCAAGCCCAACTTCTGCTACCATCAAGTGACGAGATGTTAATTGAGACCAGTGTATACATGTTCTCAAGTGAGTACTTCGAGCGAAATTGCCCGACTTCAATCGACTTCTCATCGTCAACTAATTCCAAGTTTCTTGCTCAAGAGTAAGCTCAAGCTATAGGAGACACGTGTTCAAGTGACTATAAATTAATTCGTGCGACTTCGAATGCCTCAACTTGGCCTTAGGCGACTTCGAATGATTTCCAATAAACTTTTCAGCTCCAAGTTGTTTATCAAAAGTCACTCCACATGGATTTCCAAAGTGCTTTCGAATTCACGTGATTTCGAGTCCAACGCACACCAGCCGTAAACTTTAATGTTGAAAAAGACTGCGTGGTCATATGAAAGAACGACAGACGGACCTGATCCACCTTTCACCAGAGAAAAGTTCTCATCATCCTGCGGTTCGAGCAGATAGACATAAAGACACTCCGCTATATACCGAGCGGGGCTACGAGGTCGAAGATTTTCATTACCCAGGGCAGAATTGAAAGAGAGCTCTCGTTCGTGCCGTGATCCTCGTCAGACGGGCTGGAATTGGAGCAGAAATAGGCAATAGAAGTGGAAAGTGGGTCGTGGCTCGAAGTTGGTGGATGAAACCTGCATCTTCGTCCGAAGTCGCACAGCGAGGCCTCGGTGTATGGGTTATTCCCGTGGCAATGCACCGGGGTGTAAACAGTTTACGACTGGTGCATTGGATCGGCCCAGTTCTCCCCAAGGAAATGGCCGTTCGAGCATGGTTGACACGAACGTAAACGAGTTATCGATTCCCAGGAGACGCTGAGCGGCGGAATAGTTTATTTGGTTCTCAAGTACTAACGGATGATCCTTCGTTAGAGCGACTCATTCTGGATCGGAGACGAGGATCGCAGGTGCGCCGAATTTGAACCCTCAGTCCCTTGATTGACGTGAAAAATTTTAAAATCTGTTCGTGTCGTCCGGTAGATAGAAACTTGGATTAGGAATATGACCACTTTGTCTTTTTATCGTTATGGGACCCTCTGGCACAGGGAACAATGATAACTCTGAACCAAGACCATTGAGCCTTCGAGCCATTCGGGCAGAGAGATACTCGGCAAAGTTAGAGACTGAAGAATATCGATGCGAGGTCATGATTCGAAAAGGTTTCACAGACTTTCAAAAGTACCCATTCCCATGCTACTATCGCAAAACATTCATAAGAGAGAATGTCAAATTCTTAAACGGTTTTCAGGTTATGCGTGCGAATGCTGCGTTCCATGGAATTTTCGTTTACCCTTACATCGACTACTTCATATTTTGACGATGAATTTTTATTTCTGTTTAATTCTAGTACCCTAAACTCTGCACATTTCCAATCCATTATCTACTTTGAACGTGTTCAGAACACAGCTATGAATTAAAATTGTACCAAGAGAATGAGTAGATTTCAGTGCAAAGTTATTTAAGTCGCAACAAAGTGACAGTAACAGAAGGTTTGGAATATGAAATAGATGTTGATCTGCACCGAATGTGTGAAGCCAAGGAAAGAATATAATTTCAGTAATTTGGAGAGTCTTCGTTATCGATCAGCATAACAATAATAGCTAGTGCAATGCAAATCCCTTGGATATCAATCAATGACAGTACAATGATTATCAATCGCAATACGAGGTGTTACTATTTCGTTTCCTTAAATATCGAGCAGACACGGTATCGAGGTTAGTTTACTTTGAGTTTGACTTGAACGGTGACAGCTTTCTCACCTTTGTTTTGTATCGTTTTTCGATTGGTTCACCCTGCGTATGCGCTGGTAAAAAGTAAAAGTAATACAATTTTCTGTACGAGGTACGACGTGGCTTGGTTACAACGCGACGTAAAGAGATCGTTGGTACATGTGTTTGAAAAATGTAACGTTTCTTCGTTTCAAGTACATTTCTATTCTTCAACGAGAAGTCTGAAAGCGAGATGAAATGGAGGAAATCATGGATCGTCGGATGTGTGCGTTGACGAGGTACGCAAAGATTCCTCGGTGGAAAGGGACGTTCCTTTTTTCTTACCCAGGGCACATATAATCCCACACAGGGAACAAAGCGGTGCACAACTGGAAAATTGAACCTTTCCAGGCTGCGGAGTGTCGCGTGCATCGGATGCCCGTAAAATTCGTTTAAGCCCCACTTTTTACGACCCGTTTCCCCATTTTACGTCTGTATATATATATATATATATATATATATATACGGTGTGTAGCACACACATACAGATTATTTTCCCCCCGTTTCGTCCCTCTCTTGTTGCTGGTGTTATACTGCAGTCTTCTACACCGCGGAAAAGGGATGTAAAAAAAAATTACACCGCTCTACGCGATGCAATTTTATTTTTTCTCCGTTTTACCCACCCTCGCTCGATCTATTCCGTTATCTCTTCCTTTTTCTTTCACTTTCATCCCCGTAAACTCTCTTTAATTATGTACGTCCATATCCAAGGTAGCAATTTAATTCAATTTCAAAAACAACGAAGGAAGGTGACGCTGAGGATGAGAGGAAATATAAGAGAATGAGTAAAGAAATGCAAAGCAATCGATCGAAAAGTTTATACTCTGCGCTACGCTTCGTTTATGTATATGTGAATATATATATATAATATATATGTACACCAGCGAAATTCACGAGTCGAATATTATTTTTCTTCACCGGAGCGGAAATATCCATTTCACAATCTGCGCGGAACAAAAAAGAACTTTGTCGTCCCGTTTCTTCTTCTATTATTTCTAATTAACGTAGTTTCAACTCTTTTCAACTTTGAAAAATACTGTAAGAGGGTTATAGAATCTGAATATTTGTTCAATCATATCTTGTGCAAAATTTGGTAAAATTTTTTCGTCATATATCACGAGAATTAATACCTGTAAACTATTCGAATAAATACATTTTAACTTGTCGTTGGTCAAAGCTTGAGAAAAATAATTTACATCGATGTTCTTGATAGTCTTGAAATTTTTTCACCTACGTGATATTTTACTAAGGCGTCAATAAAACTATCAATCGTTGAATTATTGCGTATAAACCAATTTCCCGAATTAAACCCTTAGGTTGTCTTTGCTTATACGTGCGTGATCATATTTTTCGAATCTTTATGAAGAAGTACGTTGAGATTCGGAATATTCCTTAACGTATTTTTATAATTTTTGGGGGAGTTGAAGTAAACGAACTGATTGTTACAGGCAAGGAGCTCTGAAATTTTCGCAAATAAAAGATCAATTACGTATTTGTTAAATGATCCCACGAAACGTTTATTTATAAAATATACATATCTATTTCTTCCCAAAAAAAAACATGCAGTTTACGAAGGAACAACGTAACTCTTAATTACTAGTTCTTACGTTTTAACTGATTGGCACGATGAAAATAATTACTTTATGGTCCTTAATTCAATGGAAAAGGATGGAACTGGTTAACTCTCTCTGTGAATACTTATTTTTTTTTTTTGACACATTTTGACTGTACACTTTTTCAAAGTTTTTTGGGCTTTCGAAAAATATGAAAAAAGTACAGGGCTTTTTCCGGAGCGTTAACTACATTATCCAAAAGTTGACAGACTCTAAAGTATCGAAGTATTGTTCATAACAATAGACATCCAGAAAACGACTCTTTCTTAACAAACCCAATATTCGCACGGAAGGTTAATCCAAACCGAAAATAATCTTCGTTTGACACTGAAACGCCTCTAAATCAATTACATAAAAAATTAGATTGCTTTTTCACCCAAGGGCTATAAGGAAAGAAAAAAGATAGAATAGGGAAATAAAGTTCATAATACATTAATTTATTTCCCTAGATCTGGTCGCTGTCTACTTCCCACCACGTCAACATAATTTAATCATGTTTCACGTGAATTGCGTTCGATGTGTGAGTAATATTGGTAAGTTACGGAACAGGAAGTTACGAGCAATGAACGTTGTCCTCCGGTAATTTTAAGACTTTTGGTCCCTGCAGAGCAAGTCGTCGTACATTACACCGTTTAAAAAGGCAAGAAAGTCGTAAAGATGCGAATGAGGGGCTAGGAACTGAGGGGATGAAGGAAGAGGATGAAGGAGAGGGGAGGGGGAAGGAAGGCAGCACGGCGCAACGACCAATTCGAATTCAGCTCAACTACGCGAATATCGGAGCGAAGGGGCCGGAGAAGTTTCGATGGGAAAATTTACGTTCCAGAGTTTTCGCGTCTCCCTCTCCCTCTCCGTCCTTCTCTCTCTCTTTCTCTTTCTCTTTGCGTTTTCTTGCGCTCATTGACCCGCCTGGGGTTCCTCATTGTTTGCTTCCTGAATGCTCAGTCTCTGCCTGCCAATGTCGATGAACTTCGTGAGTTCCTTCACTGATCCGCATACCGCATGATCGCTGTTACTGAAACCTGGCTCAGGGACCAGGTCATACTGGGGGTACAGACGATGTTACCGTCCTACGGGATGCGCATAGGGTTAATCGTCAGGGACGACGATGTTTTGTGCGTAAAGTGCACGTCAACAACTTCCAAGACTGTCGTTGGACGTGCTCTTTTTAGTTTGAGATGAAGATCCTTGGCTCTTACCAAGTGTAAAAAGCTACCGACTTCTTTGTCTGCTAGGGTTTCGGTTGACGACTCTAATGAACAATGTCTATCAAGTATATGATTTTCTTGACCTCGATAAAGACGAATAAGTACTTGTTTCTTGGATATGCAGGTCAGTGAAAACAACGTCGTACTAGAAGAGTCTCTTCCAGTCCGACCGTTGTTGTCTCAACGTCTGTACGGGTCATTTAATTTCAACGCCCGTCTTTCTTTGCCAGTAATTTTGACCCAAGATGCGAGCTTGGGAGTTCCGGATTGCACTGTATAATTGTAATGTAGAGATGTATTAAAAAAAAATTTTATTCCGTAAATCTGTTTCATCGTCATGTCCACATCAAGTTTTAGCATCCAAAAAATTCTCGCACCAGATTAATAAAAAAAATTCGTTCTGAGGAGGGCCCACACCCGGGCCGAAATGTTAGCAAATTGAGGTTTTTTCACTGATCTGCATATCCAAGAAACAAATGGTTATACTTTGTATGTAGTCCTGCGACTTTACTGTATGATGGCCCACAGTTGTTAGGAACTCTGTTGGGGTCCGTAGTGAAAACTTCACCTTTTCGCCAATCACTGATAAGCGTATCGATAGTACATGTAGTCCTGATAAGTTCCCGACACAGGGATTTGAGACTTGAAAATATCTGCTCATATGCCAGTGACTGTCTATTTTCTGAACTTAGTTACTACATACTGGCAAAGACGTCGGTTCTGTCACGACAGGCAAATGGTCCTTGATTCTTGTGGTATGACTTCGTAGCTACATCCTCTCCACTCTTATTCTCTTTGTTAATAATCTATCTTTCCCAATGCATGTTAAAATATCGCTATTTCCATCATGTAGAAGATTTCGCGATCCACGACAGTTACTTGCCGTCAAGTTCGAATGAAATTTTGGTCTTACAAGGAAGGTATCCCAGATCAACCTCGCCATTCAATTTCTTCTTTAATACCTATGTTGCAGTGGACTAGAAACATTAAAGAAGATTGCAAGAAAATCTAGTAACATTGATCGTAATGAGAATGAATAGTAACGGATACTTTACTTTCCGGTAACAGCTAGAAAACTAATTTTCATTTTCTACCTAGGACTATATTTTTCGATCGTGGTAAAAAATGAAAATAGTCAAGGACTGAGCGGTAACCGAAAGTAAAAATTTCTCTGAGTGTACAATGGATCTCCCTCGATTGGACCTACGGGGTTATCCTATCGACTTTGCAACCAGTTTCGTACCTTTGGATTATGAGGGATGGAACCCGATCAATAACGGAACACATACCTGACATGTGCGAGAGTAGCTCGACTACTATAACAATAAATCGGTTAAGGATGACAACCTATGATGTGGATGTTGGACTCAAGCACCGCTTAGTTGCGTCCCTTGTCTTTCCCATGACTAACTGCTGTGCGGGAGGCTTTACCAACTTTTCCGAGAGCTTGGACGGTGAGATTTCCACGACACTCAACGACTGAATTTTCTCTAAAACCCTCCACGAATGGCTTTCCAGCCTGTTTCACTGTTTCCATCCCAACCCATATCCTTTCCAGCCTAGCTACCAATCGCCGATTGACACCCTGGTTCCACCTCTGGCTCGTACGATGAAGTGTCAAAATTCTTTTGCATACGTTGGAACCCACTTATGGAACTCTTTACCCCCGGCGTAACATCACTCAACTGGCACTGTTTCTGTTGTAATGATTCAAGTATAACCGCTCAATGGGCGCGACACGAGCGGATGAGATTTGGCGCATGGAGTGGGACACGTGGTGTGTGTCGTCACTGATTTCAAACACAGTCAGAAGAAGAGGCTCTTGGTCAACGTCTCTCTAAGAAGGAGGAGGTGCTGAGGTTCTCATCTCCGAAATTGAGTATCAAATACGAAGAATTGACGAAGGTGTGGTAAAAGTAAATTTTGCTATAAAGACTTTTAAAACTCAAACAGCAAAAGCATCAAAAACCGCATAAAAATTAAAGAGAGACGATTTAAAAAGAAGAAACAATCGAAAATCAATAAGATATTCAAGAGTATAGTGCCTCAATGACAGACAATTATTTATAATTTTAACAATATACATCATTTTAAACATTATACACATGGAACGAATGAACGATGGAATGGATGAACGAATGAATTTTAAATACATTGACGGCTCGTGTTTTGATATATCAATAAATAGATTATATTGTGCTGTGCTAGTCGTACCTTAACAAATATACGCAATCTTCGTTAATGACATCAAATATAATTTCAAATCCAAATATATTCTTATACTGTCTTTCGATACAAGCTCCTTGAACATCTGCGTACAAAGGAGGCTGAACGTGTGTGTGAGATGAAAGGAATAGTACGATGTATACGGAATGCATCGGTTTTGTGTTTGTGTTAAACGGTGTTTTTTTTTTTAACTTTTTTTTCTATTTTTACGTACCCTTCGAAAAGTTAAGTTCAGCCTCAAGCGAAACATCGTGAAACCGGAACTCGGTAGTACAATTCTAAAAGGTGACTCATCCGGTTTGAAATTTTCAAACACTCCAATCGAAGGATCTCGAAAAGTATACAAGTTGAAAAACTGTTTTTGGTTTCATTTTGTAGACAATCAAATTTTTAATCTAAAAATGAAAAAAATGATCGAGCCATTATTTGTATAAGCTTAGAACACGGGTGAGATGAAAATTTACAAGGTAATAAGCATCTCCATTCATTTAATCAATCCACTTAACTTTGAACGTTCGTATTCGAATACAGGATGAATATTTTGGTGTCTGGTAGTGTCGACTTTTCTTTTTTTTCTCTTTTTTTTAAAGTAAAAATTTGATTGTCTACAAAATGAAGACAAAAAGAGTTTCCCAACTTGCATAATTTTCGAAATATTTCGTTTAGAGTGTTTGATAAAATTCAAACCAGATTAGTCACCTTTTAGAACTTCGCCACCGAGTTCCGGTTTCACGAGGCTTCGTTTGAGGATGAAAACTGACTTTTGGAAGGTTACGTGAAGAGGATACAAAATTAAAAGATGAAAAAAAAACAAAAAACCTGCCCTTGTGTTTATACTTTTTGTCCTGACGTATATTTCTATGATACCAGCAGTGTGTATCAGGCTCAACTCGATCACTGTATATTGTACGTTACAATCTGTTCCCAGTGCCAGTATAATCTTAATCTTCTTGTATTGTTTCGATTCACCGATCGACCTATTAATACTTTCAATGACTATCGTCGGTGTTGGGTACATTACTCCGTCATCAATTAAACATCCCTCAATCAATCAATCAATCTCTCTATTTCTTTCTCTCATTCTCCCCGTTTCACCCCGCGGGCGCTGGTAAAACCGAAAAGTAATCTGAATAAGAAAAGCTGAGCAAAGGTGGGTGGTGCATCGTTTCCCGTTCTAGTTAAATGAGGGTTTGTCAGTCAAGCCGTGCTCCGTGCCGTTCAGGGTCGGGGGTGGGGGGTGGGGGGGGAGGCAAGGTGAAAACTCGGGGCCGAGAAACAGGGGCGAGAGAAAGTTTTAATGTCAGCTCGCGCGAACGAGATTGGAGTGAACGGAAGACACCGAGAGATAGGCGCGATGAGGGGTGGATGGTAAAGGGATGAGGAGGAGCTAAGGGAGCAAAAGGGGCAAGCGTGGAAGGGTGATGTTGGGGGGGGTGGAGTGGGACGGAGAACGGGACGGGAGGTAGGGTTTGCCTTCTCTAGGGATCGCTCACGCTAATCGCTGTGCCTACAGCCTCTCTTCTCTCTTCTATCTTCGAACTGCCCCCTATCTCCGTCTCTATTTTTTTTTTTTTTTTATTTTAATCCTTTTTTTTTCAATTCCAATTCTCTCCCTTTCTCTAATTCATTCTTCGCGCCCGTCTCTGTACGAAAAGGTGCGGACGGCAGAGCGAATAGGTCGCGAGGCAAGGGTGCATATTAAAAGACGGTTAAAACGCACCGGATGAGAAGGAGCGATGGAATAAGCAAAAAATGAAAAAAAAAAAAAAAAAAAAAAACTCTATAAATGTTAAGACGAAATCAACTCGCACTGAAAAGTTGTTGAAATTTGAAAAACTATAATGGAATTGAAAAAACCTCGATAATTTTCTAGCTACACTTTCCCGCTTGAAATACAATTTGTTTTGTTTTTTTCTTTTCTGCAAGTGTAAAAAATAAAAAACGGGTAATTCGTTGATATTCGTTAAGATGAACAAACGGCAGCGTTTCGTCGACCTTTCTTAACCACTGTATAGAATCTTTTCTCGTTCCATTGATTTTCCATTCGCGAGTCAAGTATGATAAGAAATCAAAGTGATAAAGCCGACTGGGTTTATCCATCGCGAGATCCGAGTCTCACTTTATTTATTCGACAAATTTTCAACGCGTTCCCTTTTTCTTCGTCGCCGTTTCACCGCATCTTCGCAGGGTTACCTAGATCAGCCTTGAGGGCGAGCGGAGGAGTGTTGAAGCATTCGAACCGCGAAGAGAGTGCCGCAAAAAATTTGCATACATATAGCTTTGAAATTCATGAAAAATTCATAGAATAAATGGCGCATTAGTCAGAATTATCTTTTCTTTACTGCCAATAAGTTATTATATTATCAGGCTTGGAGGTTCCAACGCGATATACGTCGAGCTATATAACCTGCGCGATCGTTAAAGCTCGGAAAGATTTTTTACCCCTCCTTAAGGCCCCGGAAATCTCTGTAAAGTAAGCGTGATCAGTGCCAAAATTTTCATTTTTTTCTTCCTCCCCCGTCTTTCCGGCTCTAAAAAGTCAGTTTTAATTACACCGAATAAATTCTTTACTGTTTATCCTAGGATGTAACAAGAAATAAAAGAACATGTAAATCAATAACTCTATTCTTATTTCAACGTATGTTTTCATGATTTGTTTTTTTTTGTTTTTTTTGTTTTTGTACAGTATGTAATTTATTCACTTTTCTACCATATGAATTCAAACCTCGAATCCAACAGGGAGTGTTTCGTTGTATATTAATTATTATCAAGAGTCGGAGATATTATATTCATGTGCTCCGTATAATGTACTATACATACATACCCAGACGGGATGGTTATTTCTATTTTCAAAAGCTCGCGTGAGCAGCGAGTGATTAATTATCAATTCTGGCCTAAATTCTTTTTCTAGCACACCATCGTTTTCTTATTTCTATTTTACTTTACTCTTGATTCTTCTTTTGGAGATTGATAAAGAACCACAACTCAATCAGCGGCTTCATACTATTCGTACATATAAATTAGATATTATGAAACGTCCATCGTCAATTTCAATGCGGATTTTTTCCCGCAAATTCATCCTTCCTATGCTTCCCAATATTCAAAATGTCATCAGCAATATTTGACTGCGGCTATAGGGTTTAGGTATGAATATATAATTAGTGTTATGGGCAACATGAGTATATTTCAAGCGGAAAAACGATGTTTCGAAGGAAATAAGTGATTTTTTTTTTTCGTAAAAAAAAATACATCAAAAGTGCCAAGAATTAATTTCAAAGTCTGAAAAAATTTGTGCGTATTGCAAATTCAATTTCGAAGAACCAGTGGTATGGATTTTGCGACATCTCATTTGTTTCGGCGAAACATAAATTAAACAGACCTTACCACAATTGTTTCATTTTTTGATTGTTGAATTCTACGTAAAGAAAAATATGCCATATTGAAAAATTTTCAGTTCCGAGACATCGTTGCTTCATATAGCTAGAAATAGAGGTTGGGGATCCCTTTAAACGTCTTTGTAACCCGTGAATGTTGAGAAAATCATTTTACTCACCATTGAAATATTCTTTTCCATTGTCCCATTGGACTGGGTACTGCTTTCAACTCCTTGAAAACGCCAAAGACCTCAGATTTATGTTTCACAAAGTACACTTGACACCAAATTTCACAAAAAAAAATGCAAAAACTTTGTGAGACGGATTCCTCACTGGATCACACACGGCAATGCGAATGATTCCAAGCTGATCTTCCAGAATTAACAGCCAAACATTCTTTCGCACAAGGCAGTGAAATCCGAAACTCAAAATTTTGTGGAACACTTTGAACCTTCAATGCTTTTAGAGAATTATGAGTATGAAACTGAACTGCATTCTAATGCTATTTCTAATAAGTTTGACACGTTTGACTGCCAACCCTAGTTACTAGCTTCAGCTTCGTTCATGTTGCCAAATGCCATTTGTCCACATCACTCTTGCTTTTATGTTCCACGATATCCACTGAGTCTTTGCTCTTTATCACTTCACATACGGGGAAAATCTCTTGAAAGTTGAAAATGAACCGCGCATGCGCGAGTTTTATCGGCTATTCGCGCAGGCTGGCCAACCCGAGTTTTCAGCTGTCAAACTTTGTATCTTTCGGCAATGTAGTTGAGACGAATTTTCGAGGTTAAAATCTCAAATAATTGAGGTGGTGACTCGGAAAGATTTGTAAACCATTTGTTATTGTGTCGGAAAGTTGATTCTTCAAAAAAAACGGTCGGAATTTAATGCTTATACTCTTTGAAAATTCAAGCGTACACATTTTCTGTACGTTGGCACGCCTGCATCGCAGACAAGAATATCGCTGCAGGGAGATTTCACCGACCAATGAGATTCAATTATGTGGCGCATGCGCGGTTGATTTTCAAGTTTCAAGAGATTGTCCCGGTATATTACCCACACGTTCCGCATGGTTTTACACCTTGTCGTATGGTGGTAAATAACGATCGCGTCTCTCTCTCGGAACCGCACTTCAAAATCACTTTCTCTCATTTTTGGTCACCAAAAATAAGCTCGCGCCTAAGTAGATCCAATTCGTAAAATATCTTTTCAATATTCGCGACTCTCTCGCGATGACGCGTGTCAACCAGTAGAGGTCCACTTCCCATTCGGTAACCCTGGTACTATCACTGTTCCCAAAGTTCAGTTCCTTATCAAGCGGCGCGGCGTAAAGTTGGCAAAATTTACCTTCACGTTCACTTTACACATATGCCCGGTAGATCCAGTGTCAATACACGACTCGGTACCGTTTCCACGACCATAGATCACCACTTCGGTTGTAGGTGCTCGATATTACATCCTTACCGGACGCTCGCTACGGACACACTGATCTGCTGTCTTCATCCTCGCAACTTGTCGCGCACTTTGTTTTGATTTCGACGGATACTTCGAGCGACGATATCTCGCAACGTGACCGATCAGATACCGTGACTGTGAAAACACTCGGGTTTACCTTTCTGTCCTTGAGAAAGTGCGTATCGGTGTCTGTTGATCTTTTCACATACATGGCACCTTGATCGGCATTGGTCACTCTAGATTTGCACCTTTAACGTTTCAAGACTAGGTAAATTGTCACGTGACTTAACAGTGCGAATCACGTATCGCACGACGACGACAAACTATACAGAGTGTTTATCTTGACTATGGACACAATTCTAGAGTGTCCAGGCAAGCATTTTGAGTTAAGACACCCATGGTTGGAAACTCGTCGTAACGGCTCTGGAGGGCTTTGAAGGATTTGGTACCGCGCGCTTCTTCGCAGTGTAATAAATCAGACGTAATCACGTTCGATATTACGTTTTATCCAGCCGTAGACAACGGTACAAAGTTTTTGTGTTGAGTCAATTTTTAGTGAACAACTTTAAATGGAAACGACCATGCGGGGCTGCAAAGGTAAGCAACTGTTATCACTGACTAGAATCACGTGATATGCTAAGTACAAACAAGGCGCGAGTTTTGGACTAATTCGATATTTCTAACATAAACGAAGAACATCTAATATTCTGTCAATTTTGCACAACTTTGAGGGTGTGAACAAAAAAAAAAAAAAACATCTGTAATCGTAACATAAGATAAATGAAGCGATTGCTTATAATACAATAATATCAACTTCATAATTTTCGATCGCTTCAATATTTCGATTGAACGAAAACAAAAAAAAAAAAAAGGAGTACGCGTGGGGAATTAAATTTATTAATTTTTT
This sequence comes from Neodiprion pinetum, assembly GCF_021155775.2. Taxonomy (NCBI): domain Eukaryota; kingdom Metazoa; phylum Arthropoda; class Insecta; order Hymenoptera; family Diprionidae; genus Neodiprion; species Neodiprion pinetum. The sequence goes on along the minus strand of NC_060238.1, from coordinate 19,909,880 downwards.
CGCATTACGATATTAGCTATGAACACTAGTCTGATTACATACGAGCAATTGTGCAACAGTTTTAAACCAGAGATTGGTCACACGTGCGTTGTCAGAATAATATCACATGCTGCAGCTGTACTGCAGAAAAATCAACGAGAATAGGAATCTCGTAAAAAGAGCAAGTAAGACAAGTTTTATGACTAGGTAAGTAATTATATGGAAAATTTTTGAATAATTATGAGAAACTTTCTCTCCCCAAGTGGGGCGGTTCGTTAATACCGTTATATACATAGGTATATACATAAGGGACAATTTTCCCGGAAAACCTGGCGAACTGAGCGAATTTTGCACTGTTAAAATATGTGAATAATTGTTCTTCGAGAACTCGCTGTGGCGGATGAGAAGAATTTTTCCTCGTTGAACGGAATGACGCGTATTGTATACGTGTGGAAATTGTTGTACTCTTCCTTAAAAAAATGTTTAAGCTTTGAGGGAAATTGTTTTAAAACGACAGTGAATAAGAGGATACTTTGAAAAAATATATGTTTTCTAAAAACGGTTGATCCCAGGGGTTGATCACTGTTGTACCCCATAAACTTTGTTACTTCTTATAATCTCGTATAATCTGTATAATCCTTGTAATCCCTTGTAATCTTTTGCAACCTTCTAAAATCGCTTTATATTCGTCATATTATCTTTATAATTCTTGAAATTCTTGTAATCCTTTGGAATCCTTTGTTACCTTCTGTAAAAGCTCTTTGCATCCGTCATACTATCTTTATAATTCGTGAAATTCTTGAAATCACTGTAACCTTTGCAAATTGCTCGTAATCTGTAATTCCCTGTAATATTTGAAATCTTTTTTCAACCTTTGTAATTTTTGCAGTCTCTTTCCGATCCTGTACGATCTCTGAAAATTCTTTCTTCTTTTTAATCTCTCTGTAATCGTTTGTAATCTTTGTAATATACGTAATTGTAATATTTTTGCATCGTTCGTGTTATCTCTGCAACCAATAAAATACTAACAATATTTGGAATCTCGCGTGATTTTTTTCGTTCCTTGAAATCATTTATAATCTTTGCAATCGTCTTGTAATTTTTGTAAAATTTGCAACCTTTCTGTAACTACTTTTAATCTTTGTAATCGGTTCGATCTCGGCTATCACTTTGTAATTCGTGTCATATTCATGCCGATGTCTTTGAAATCCTTGTAATCTCTACGTAACAGTAATAAACGTACGCCGCTTCGGTATAGCGAATAATCCCACGGATTGGCAATTCAAGTCGTACCAAATTTTTCTACCCGAAAATAAAGTTTGCATGGTTTTTCTTTTTTGCTTCAATTTTTCTACATGACGAATAAATGCGAAAAAAAAAATAATACAATAAAAAGTATTAAATTGAGAAAAAAAAAAAAAATAAACAGTTTGAAATTTATATGTTATCTAGCTTAGTAGATTTTGCGCGGTCAAAAAAATTCCGCAGACCTTACAGCCGTGCAGAAGGAATTCCGCGATGGTGAAACGAGATTTCTTTTTATAATCAACAAACGCTGGAGTGGCAAACCGGCATGTAATCACTACGCGCGTAATCCACTCGAAAGCTGCATGAGCGAAAGTGGGCGGATTGGTATCAAGGATTCAGGCGTTAATCGGAGAAATTTTCAATTAGGCGAAGTACGCACTTAATTAGAGGGCTGGGTGGTGGGAGTCGAAAACGTAGAGGATAGGCCATACGCTCCCGGTAATCAGGGGAAACTATCCCAATAATACTATTCCGCAAACATTTCCAAGTTTGACCGTTTCCCGCTTGTGCTCTGCGGCTGGAATCCGAAGCGCCGGGTAGGCATTTGGAATTGCAAATCTGGTCGGACCTCCGAATACTTTACCTGCCGGCTATGCTTCGCTCAGCTCTTGGCGAACCTCAGTCTCGCACTTCTGCAATTATTACCTTATACTCTCTGCTGAGCAGCTCTCCGCTGCGAGATTAATAACGACCGCATGGCTGAAGGAATTCAGTTACGCTTCTGTGCGAAATGTTAGATATTCGTCTTCACCTGAAATTATCGTTGATAATTTTATTATTCTTTCTCAGACTACGCGAGAAAATTATTATTCGTTCGCTCGTTTACTCGACAATCGTACAACTCGCTGGTTTATTTTCTTTCGAGTTTGCTTTTTTTTTTTTGCCTGCGTTCTTTCACTAATCTTCCGTTTCATTACGTTCAATTTATTATACAATTCGTCGAGAGTTCTTTACTCAGCTTTTATTCGGATCAGAAGATAATGTATAATCGACAACGTGCAGATTTCGAAAATTGAACGGATTTCACGAACCTCGACGACCTGATCTAACGAATCTAATTAGTCAGACTTGATGAGATTTAATTTAACTCAATTAACTGGATAAACTCTTCGTGGAACTTTGTGAAATTCGAATTGGGCCTGATCGAGATTTAAAGGGTTTTTCTAATCAGACTTTACAACAGGATTTTCTAGGGACCTGATAATGAGGTGGAAAATGTCTAACTTGAATTGATGGCACTTTGAAAGATGCAGGCAAGATTTAGCCGCCTATAATTCAACGAACCGCATAAAACTGAAAGTAAAGAGAAAAACATATACATATATATATTTGCTCAATAATAGAAAAATTTCTTGAATAAACTTTAAAATACTTGAGGAAAAACTTGACGGACAGAATGGGATCTAACGGAAGATCGATAATCGATCCCTTCCTGTTATAAAAAAATGTGCGGAAACAATGCGAAAGGAAGTTCGCGACTTCGAATAAATAAATTCGCATCATCGTGACTGACGCGAAACGATTTTTCCTCCCCTTCTCCGGTCCCCCAATTTTCACTTCGTTGACGATAAACTCACCGTTAGAATAACTGCTGAGTGCGCGCGCGCGCGCGTGGAAAGTCGATTTGGTGAGACGTTGGAATTAGGAACAGACATATACCGACGAAGATTAATGACTGTCGCGTGTTAGTCTTCGATTAATAACAAAAAAAAAAAAAAAAGGGGCGGGAAAGAAGAAAAACAAACGAAAAAGGGACGAAAAATAGAATAAAAGTAATCCGGAACGCATTTCAATTATCGTGAAATGTCATTTCATTGTTGTTGCTGATAATGTGAAATTAGAGTAAAACTAGTAGCATAATGTTTAAACAATTTTCGAATCCCAGTCTCTTTGTAATACTGTACGATATTTGAAATTCGGTTATTCTTTGTAATCTCTTTGTAATCATTTTTAATCATTTGTAATACACGTAATTGTGATGTTGTAATTGAAAATAATTTTCAAAACTTGAAATATAAAACCGGGGTGTTCGGTTTTAGCACAGTTTTTTCCGCCTTGCAACAAGACTTTAACGTAATCGCTCTATTGCATGGAAATCAAATTATCAGAATATAGTCGAAAGAAAATAGAGCGACTGTCCAAAAATAATGTAAAACTGCGCGTAGCAAAGTTTCTATAGTTACAGTTGTGAAAATGATTTTAATTTTTTACTCATACAACCGAATGATGAATCATTAAGTTACGGTGACAAATGAATAGCATAACGAATTCTCCTCGATGATTATTATAATAATAGGTATTGCTTCCGTATACAAATACGCATCATATGCACGTTCCCTGATGCATAGAATGCAAATTACGCATAAAGTTACGTATATTCCGACCGTATAACGCGAGATGTATACACGTGTTTATAATCCAGTGATTACCGCTAGGCTCGAGTATTCGCTGATAAATTTTCATTACGATCCGTACGCAAACTCGAGAGCCGCACGCCTCTCTTCTCTTTCCTAGAATCCCGCGCTTTCAACGTAAGCTGATTAACCGCCGAACTTAATTAATTACACAGACTGAGCGCCGTCTGATGCTGTGCACAGCTATTGTATAATAAATAAACGCATTTTCTGCGCGAACGACGTGGACGAGGACGCGGAAACGACGAGGATGCTTGATGAAGAGAAATAAAACTAGTCGGGTGAAAGTAAGAGGTTAGCTTTTTTCCTGTAAACCACGGCCGAGAGGGTTGACCACTCGTTTGTTTGTGTGATGATCAGATTTCAGAATCGCCGGATTTCAAACGAATTCACATCATTGCAAGAATTTCATACGGATTCGTGGTATTTCATAGGTTTTCAAAAAAATGAACATGGGATTTTAAGGATTTTTTTGTGATTTCAAAGAGTTCAGGAATTCCACAAGATTTCACAGGATCTAAAAAAATTTCATAAGATTTTGGGGGTTTCTTTTCATTTCACGAGATTTCAGGGATCTTACAAGATTTCACTGGATTTCAGTGATTTCTTATGATTTCAGGAATTTTACAAAATTTCACTGGGTTTCAAAAGATTTAATAGGATTTTGGGGACCTCTGGTGATTTCACTAGTTTTACACGATTTCACTGGATTTCAAACGATTTCATAGGATTTCAAGGATTTCTTGTAATTTCAGGAATTACAGGAATTCGTAAGATTTCAAAAAATTTCATGATATTTTAAAAGATTAAATGAGACTTTACATATTTCTTGTGACTTCAAGGACATCTTGTGATCTAACAAAATTTCAAAGGATTTCAAAATATTTCACGAGATTTCGACTGATTTGACAAGATTTCATGAGAGGTGTACACCAGATTTTAAAAGCGGTCAAACTCCTCGGGCATGGCCAAAACTTCGTTAATAGATATGTTCAAATGCGGCAGACCAGGGTAAATTTTCGTACGAGAAGAATTTTAAAGTGGCGGTGGAATTTCAGTTTAAACAATGATGCAAAACCTTTTCAAACGAATCGTACATCCAATTGTAAATAATTAGGCAACAGCGAACTGTGATAGATTAGAAACTAAAGCTCGAGTAACAAATTGTATGAAAACTCTGAAAATATGAACTTCTTTGCATTTCAATTTGCCACCATTTTGTAACCGGAAGTCGAGAGATATTCAAAAATATTCCGTCGTATTTCCACAGAATAGCTGATTTTCTTTTAAAATTTCATTTGAATCGATTGGACCGTTTGTTCGGAATCAGGATATACGAACCGGAAGTAGTAAAAGTTTTGAAAATTCTTGTTGCGCATCTCTAACGAAAAATTCGTGTAAGTATGACGAAAATTTCGTTGAAATCGATCGAGCCATTCCTCTGTGATCCGTAGGTGAAATAATCGTTGAAGATATGAGAAAATTTATTTGAGATGACAAATGCAGACATTTTCAAGTATTGTACTACAAATTGTGAGATTCAGACGACAAAAGAAATGGAAAATCAACAATCGCGGGGAAAACTGGCAACAACTTGTAGCATTTATCCGATTGCGATAAGAAAGAATGGAAAATGCGAAAGCATCGAAAAAAGAGATACGCTGCCCCGTTATCGCCGGGCTTTTTCCCAGACTGCGTACAACCCGAAACACGGGAGATAAAAGTTCGCCCTGCAGGTGGGATGAAGAAGCGTGCCGAGCAACGCGGAGAGCGAACGTCTGCCCAATTTGTACATTCGGTGCCCAGCATCCGAAAGTTCTCGCCCTTTTTCTTCTTCTGCGTGAAAAAAGCTGCCCGCAAAAAGTGGCCCGCATATTCTGGGAGCCTACATCAGCGTGTAATCGGCCTCATCCATTTCTCCACGTCATACCGGCCCAGATATAAGGCGTAAATTATATTAGCGAAAACGGCGAGATTCAAGGTACAAACAATTTTTTCCCAACATGACAGAAATTACTTCTGCAATGGTTGGTTAATTTTTTAAACTCGTAATCGGACGCAATTTCACAGTAAATTGCGGCTCTTTTTGGAAGGCTGAAATCAAGGATACTGAATATTACTGAATGCAGACGCAACCGCGATTACAAAAAGAAAGGTAAACTTGGGGACAACGAATCTGAGACGGCTAATTTTTTACACTAGACAGTTATGTTGGCAACGCTGAGAAACCTGCAGCGCCACAGTCGGCCGAGCGCGAAACAAACGCAATCTCAATAAACGTAACATAACCCATGACCGTCGAATCTATCCTTAGAATACCGCGGGGATAATGACTTGTTGGATTGACAAGTATTTTAAGGTTAGATTCTACGGTCATGGGTTATGTGACGTTTATTGAGATTGCGTTTGTTTCGCGCTCGGCTGACTGTGGCACTGCAGGTTTCTCTGTGTTGCCAACATAACTGTCTAGTGTAAAAAATTAGCCGTCTCAGATTCAACGTAATAAATTTCTTGGATGTAAATTATTTGCCTAGATACTTATTGATTTTTAAAGTGACAGAAATATTGAATCAATCGACATTTTTTCGTTTTTCCCCTTCTTTCTTACTGTTATTCGATACAGGAAAATAGAAAATCTTATACGGTATACAGAAATTTGTAATCTTGCGAAATTTTAATAGAACATTTGAAAAGAAAGAGAAGCACAAAGAACATTATACTTATACGTAGATGCATGTGTGGCTTAGAAATTTCCTAGTTTACAAAAATTGAGACAAGTTTTCAACGAATTTCACCGGTGTGTTGAGCACAACTATCAGTGATATCTCTCGGTATTTTTAAAGCTACATTTACGACAGTTGGCCACCCTGACAAACAATCGCTCTCGGATCCTAGCGCGTGCGCATTAACATTCAACAAACGACGGACGACGACTGCAGCCATTAGAAGTTAACTCTGTATAATTAGGAAACATAAGAACAGGCTGGCGACAAATCTTTGAGAAAAAATTCCACGACATTTCCAAGTTTTCCAGAACTTACGCCCCAATTTTCCCTAAAATTTTCCCAGTTCCAGTAAGTTACTAAAACTTCAATCGTTCAGCTTATCAACCCTATATTCGCTTAAAATTCAATTCGAATTAAAAACCAAAATATAATGTAAAAAAAATTCACTCCGAACCAATCTTTTATTTTTCTCGACGTAAAAAAAAATAACCCTGTCACCTCGAAAAATCACTTCTAATTCCCACGATTAAAAATTGATATTTTAAATTTTCTCCATGACCGAAATAAAAATTCCCTGACAATTCCAGGTTTTCAGGTTTTCCAGGTACGTCGTCACACCGAAAAAGACAGAAAAGTGTGGATGAGAAGAAGAAGAAAATATATAGTTAGACGATACATTTTTGAGGTTATAATTATCGACGCGAGTCACAGATCGCATTGAACAAAAGGAGGGGGGGGGGGGTTCGAAAGGAAGCGGCAATTTGTACCGCTTATCGTCATCCGCCGCCGAGTGACACTTGGATACCCGGGTTGCTCAGACGCCGGTTAACGTAAGTGACAACGGCTCTTGCAGGGATTGACGAAGGCCTGGAGGGTGGTACGACTGAGGGGCGGTGGGGAGGGGGGGGGAGGGCGGTTCGTTTGTCTAGACAAACATATAGAGATAGAGAGAGAGAGAAAGCAAAGATAGTGCGGGGTGAGAGTGGGGCGAGAGGGTGGAGGTGGTGAGAAGGTCTCGAAATAAATTCCAGGGAATAAGGGTGCGTTCTGTATCTGCGTGCGATGATCGATACACGGTTTTCAGCCGGCGGCGTCTGCAGGTGAGGCCGACACGGATTATAACGAAATATATGTGGCGTATACACGGACAAGGTCACCGGCAAGGTTGAACGTTCGGCTTCCCCTGATTTGTAAACTGAATATACCCCGGTGATGTTCACCTGCGTGTATGGGGCATTCCGTGCCAACTGAACCAACGTTGGATCCTCAAGTTTTCTTAATTTGTGGAAATATTTTTATGCGATTATCGTAACTCCAAAATATCATCATGGATTGTTTCGGTTTTTTTTTTTTTTTTTTTTTTTTTTTACAGTCAATTTGGTTTGTTTGTGATTATTTATAAACTAACTTGTTTTTGGCCGTGATTTAAGGATGTGAAAAAATTACCAAAAATCTTTTGTCAGATATCAATCCGTACTTTTAAGCCTGGACACAGAATGGGCCATAGATTTTTTCTGTTCCTGTTGGGACTTGCCGGAGACGGAGAAAAATTGAAAAAAAAAAAATAAAATTACAAATAGCAGAAGCAATTGGCACTCTTTTGTTATCCGCTATACTCAAACATTTTTATACACAATCCAGGATTTCGAAAGATTTCTTACAAATTTATCCTTTTCGAGATGAAAAATTCCAAATAATTAATTGGCTTGAAAAAATCTAAAGAAACATCTCAAATATCCTGTGTTACATGTGAAAATATTGGCACAGCTACTCGCAGTAAACTGACTTTCGGTATTGATTTTTTTTTCAATCCATTTTCCGAAAGAAAGCTCGTCAAAAATAAGAAGAGCTCGGTCTGGGTCTAGGTTTAGAAATTTTTAAATCTGACCTAAGATTCTTCGGAATTTTTTCTGACTTTTAAACTACGGCCAAGAACACGTGTGTTTTCAAAAATCATTGTTAAAACTAATTGACTAAATGAAAATATGAAAAAATCAAGTTACCGTTTTGAAATTGAGACAATTGCATAGAAATTTTTGAAGAAAATCAGAAATGGTGAGGATCGAGTTGTCGTGGAATGCCCCGTACGTGTGCATTGTAATTAGAGGGTCGATCAGCCTCCACGTGAGACTGCGACCAATATTTGCGGACGTCTTGTACATGTAACAAATTTGTTGAACGTACGCGTGTTTCCTTTACACCCCAGCCTACGACTAGACTTAAGGGGTTATTAAGGGGGTAACCTGAATTAGAGCGTTAAAAAAAGTGAGATATTGGCAATTTTGTTTGTCGATAACAATGAAACAAATCTTTTTAAAACTTTTGGGATGTTTTATTACACATTTCGACATTAAAGAACTTCATAAGAAATGTTCCGAAATGTTTAACGTCTCTGCGCCGAAGTTGTTTTTGTGGGAAACAAGAAAAAAAATAAAAAAAAATAAAAGAAAACCGAAGAACTTTTCGATTGTTATGTAATTACCT